>NW_007049211.1:0-547 GCF_000164805.1 Carlito syrichta
GGGGTCCGACCGGTAAGCTGACTTAACTAGTCAGCCGGCAAGTGAGCCGACAGGTGAGCTGATTTATCTCATTGTTCGGCAAGTGATCTACTGACATAACTAGTCAGTTAGCAAGTTAGCCGACTCCTCAGCTGACTTCACTATTCGACTGACGAGTAAACTGACTGCTCAGTTGACTTTGGTCACTGGCGAGTGAGCTGACTGGTCAGATGACTTAACTAGTCAGCCGGCCAGTGAGCTGACCGGCGAGATGACTTAACTAGTCGACCAATGAGTGAGGCAATGAGTGAGGCCAGCGAGCTGCCTTAACTACTCAGCTGACGTTCAAGCATATTGGTGAGATGAGTTATCTAGTCAGCTGGAGAGCAAGCCAATCAGCTAGCTAACCTGTTGACCTGTGAGAGAGCCGACTAGTTACTTGACCTGTTGGCTGGTGAGTGAGCTGACTAGTTTGCAGCCCGGTCGGCAGTCAAGGGAGCAGACTAGGTAGCTGACCTGATGGAAAGTGAGAGATCCCACTAGTTAGATGACCAGCTAACTGAGTTTC
>NW_007049212.1:0-384 GCF_000164805.1 Carlito syrichta
ATGTAGACAACCTCCTCCTATGTAGTCCTTCTTTAGCTGATTCTCAAACAGACACTGCACTCACCCTTAACTTTCTAGCCGAGAGAGGATATTGGGTATCCCCTCAAAAGGTCCAACTGTCTGTCACACAAGTCACGTATCTAGGGATAGCCATCTCATACTAACAGAAGGCTGTAACGACAGATCGGAAGGCCCTAATTAAATCCCTAAATGTACCTAAAACTAAGCAGGAAATTCAATCATTTTGGGGGCTAGCGGGATACTTTTGGGCATGGATTCCCAACTTTGCCTTACTGGCAAAGCCACTCTATACTCTCATAAAGAGAGACCCCAATGAGCCACTCCTAACACCCTCCTCCATTAAACAACCCTTTGTTGCCCTCC
>NW_007049213.1:0-382 GCF_000164805.1 Carlito syrichta
CCTAGCTATCCAGCTGGCTAGCGAGCCGACTTTACTAGGTGACCTAACTAGATAGACAGCTGGCTAGCCAGTTGACAACTAGCTAGCTACCCAGCTAGTTCGCTGGCTAGCCAGCTGATTTAACTAGCAGACTTAACTAGCTAGCCAACTAACTTAACTTTCTGACTTAACTAGTCAGCTACCTAGCTAGCCAGCTGACTTTACTAGCTGCAATAACTAGCTGAAAACCTAGCTAGCTATTTAGCTAGCTAGCTGACTTATCTAGCTGAGTTAGCTAACCAGTTAGCTGACATAACTAGCTGTCTTAGCTAGCTAGCTTCTTAGCAAGCCAGCTGACTTAACTAGCTGAAATAACTAGCTAGCCAGCTGTCTATCCATCTGA
>NW_007049214.1:0-436 GCF_000164805.1 Carlito syrichta
GTCAGCTAACTAGTCAGTTTGTTCGCTTTCCAACCAGTCTGCAAACTAGTCGGCTCATTCACCAGCCAACTGTGCAACAAACTTGTTGGCTCACTCTCAAGGCAACAGGACAGGTAAATAGTCCCATTCCTCATCAGATGACTAGTCAAGTCAGTTCACCAATGGGCTCACTCGCTGAACAATTAGTTAAGGTTCACAAGCTGGCCAATTAGTTAAGTCGGCTCACTGGTCGGCTCAATCGCTGGCCGACTTGTTAACTCAGCTGACCAGTTGGCTCACTTGACAGCTGACTAAATTCGGCTGACCATTTTGCTCACTCACCGGACGACTAGTTTAGTCAGCTGACCAATATGCTAACTCACAGGCAAACTACCTGTCAACTCACCTGCCGGCTCATTCGCTTGAAGACTCATTAAGTAGCTAACAGGTCTGCCAA
>NW_007049215.1:0-615 GCF_000164805.1 Carlito syrichta
CTGCCAGTCCCCCTGCCTGGCTGTGCCTTGCCAAGCCTTGTAAGCGTGCGCTCAGTCCGCCTGGCTTCAGGCCGCTGGGTATAGGCGCCAGATTCCTGGGGGCCCATGCAGTCCCAGATGGCAGGGGAGTCACCAGTCCGGAGCCTGGAGACCTGGCTCCCGGGCTTCTCCTGAGGGCCAGGATCCTGAGGTTCCCCTCTGTCCATCTACACTGGGGTGGGGCCCCGGGTGGTGCCAGGGGGCTCTGGACCCAGCTTCCTGGTTCCCGGGACACCCTTCTGACAGGGGCCTACCGGACATCCACACCGGAACCTTGCCACCTCTCCCAGGAGGCACCCGCTGCCCCCCCCAGAACCAAGGCGCTGACCCGAAGGCACCAAGCACCGAGGTACCCAGCCCTGCCTCGGCCTTTCCTCACTTCGCTTCTGCCTCCTGGGCAGCCGGGCCCCATGGAGGACCGACCAGGACTGTGACCGTGGGGGCGCCTGTTCCACCTCGCAGCAGCAGCAGCAGCGTGCAATTCCTCATCCCGTGAGAGCTGGGGTGGGGGGGGAGTGGTGCACAATGACCCCGGAAACACTCTCCCTTCCAGCTTGTTATGGACAGCCAACACAC
>NW_007049216.1:0-483 GCF_000164805.1 Carlito syrichta
CAGCTAGCTAAGTCAGCTGGCTAGCCACCTGACTAGTTAGGTAGCTAGCTAATTAAGTCAGTTTGCTAGCCAGCTGGCTACCTAGTTAAGTCAGCGATGTAAGTGAGCTGGCTAAGCAACTGGCTAGCTAGGTGGCTAGATAGTTAAGCCCGCTGGCTAGCCGTATGCCTATCTAGTTAAGTCTTCTAGTTAAGTCAGGTAGTTAGACGACTGACTAGCTAGGTGATTGACAAGCTAAGCCAGCTGGTTAGCAGGCTTGTCAGGTCATTGGCCAGCTTGTTTAGATGGCTGGCTATCCAGTGACCAGCAATGTGGCTGGCCAGTTAAGCTGGTTGTCTATCTGACTGTCCAGCCAGTGGGCTTCCTAATCAATCGGTTGGCTATCCAACTGGCCAGCCCTCTAGCTGGCTAGCTGGTTCCATAGCCAGCAAGTCAGCCAGGTAGCTAGCTAGTTAAGCCAAATGGCTAGCAGTGTAGCCAAAT
>NW_007049217.1:0-381 GCF_000164805.1 Carlito syrichta
ATAACGATTAAGTTAAATAGTTATCTAGCTGGTTAAGTCAGCTAGCTAGCAAGGCACATTGCTATTTAAGTCAGCTTGTTAACTAGGTAGCTAGCTAGCTATCTAACTAAGTCAGCTGGCTAACTAGGTAGCTAGCTAGTTAGCTAACTATTTAAGTCAGCTGGCTAGCTAGGTAGCTGATAGTTAAGTCAGCTAATTAAGTCAGTTGACTAGCCAGCTGGCTATCTGGTTAATTCAGGTAGTTAAGATGGCAGGCTAGTCAACTGGCTAGGCAGGTAGCTAGCTACTTAATTCAGCTAGATAACTACCTGGCTAGCTAGTAATGTCAACGAGTTAAGTCACATGTCTAGCTAACTGGCTAGCTGGTAAGTCAGCTAGATT
>NW_007049217.1:1683-3644 GCF_000164805.1 Carlito syrichta
GACTATCTAGTTCAGTCAGCTAGTTAAGTCAGATGGTTAGAAGGCTGGCTAGTTAGGTGGCTGGCAAGTTAAGCCGACTGGTTAGCAGGCTGGTCAAGTAGGTTGCCAGCTAGTTAAGCCAGAAGGCTAGGCAGCTGACCAGCCTGGTGGCTGGCTAGTTAAGCCGGCAAGCAATTCAACTGTCCAGCAATCAGACTGGCTTTTTAAGCAGGCTGGCTAGCCTGCTGTCCATCTTGCTAGCTAGCTAGCTGGCTGCCTATCCAGCTAGACAGGCATGCAGATAGCTAGCTAAGCCAGCTGGCTAGACGTCTAGTCAACCAGGTAGCCAGCTAGTTAAGTCAGCTGGCTAACCAGCTAGCCAGTCAAATAGCTAGACAGCTAGTTAAGTCAGATAGCTAGCCAGCTAGCTATTTAAACCAGCTAGCAACTCAGCTAACTATTCCGTAGCAAGTTAAGTCAGCTAGCTAGACAGCTAGCTTGTTAAGTCAGCCAGCTAGTCAGCTAGATAGTTAAATCAGCTATCCAGCTAACTAGCCAGTTACCTGGCTAGTTAAGTTCACTAGCTAGACAGCTAGATTGCTTTTTGCCAGCTAGTTATGTCAACTAGATAGCCAGCTAGCTAGTCAGCTAGCTAGTTAAGTAAGCTAGCAAATCAGATAGTTACTTAGCTAACTAGTCGGCTAGCAACTCAGCTATCTGGTCAGCAAACTAGTGGGATCACTCGTGTTCCATCAGGTCAGCTAACTAGACGGCTCACTCGCTTGTCAAATGGTCAGCAAACTAGTCGGCTCGCTCACCTGCCAACAGTTCAACTAGCTTGTCAGATTGCTCACAGGCCAAAAGGTCAGCTAACTAGTCGGCTTGTTCACCAGCCAAATAGTTAAGTCAGCTCACAGTTCGGCTCACTTGCCGGCCGGCTAGTTAAGGCAGCTCAACCATTGGCTCAACCCTGGCAAACTAGTTAAGTCAGATCACTGGTCGGCTCACTCGCTGACCTACTAATTAAGCCTTCTGAACAGTCGGCTCACTCGCCAGCTCACTGAAGTCAGTTGAAGTCAGCACACTCACGTGTCGACTAGTTAAGTCAACTGACAAGTCAAATCACCCACCCACCAACTGGTTAAGTCTCCTCACAAGTCAACTCACTGGTCGGCTGACTAGTTAAGTCAGCTCACCTGTTGGCTCTCTTGACGGCCGAATAATTAAGTCTGCTAACTAGTTGGTCGGCTAGCCATCCAAATAGTTAAGTCAGATAACCAATCACCTGACTAGTCTGACAACATGTCTGCTGACAATTTAGGTCAGCTAACGAATCGGCCAAGGAGCTGGTAGACTAGTTAGGTCAGGAAACTAGGCAGCTAGCTAGTTAAAGGAGCTAACTAGTGGTCCAACTAGTGATTCAATTAGTTAACTCAGCTAACTAGTAGGCCTACTAGTCGGTCCACATGTTAAGCCAGCTAACAATTAGGCCAAATAGCCACCCAACGTGGTAAACCTGCTAACTAGTCAGCAGAATCATCAGTCAAAAAGGTGTCACCTAGCTGACTCGTTTACCAAGTAGATAAGTCAGCAAGTTAATTCGTTTACCAACTAGTTAAAATAGTTACCTACTCGTTAACAAACTCGTTAATCAGCAAGCTATCTCGTTAGCCAACAAGTTTAGTCAGCTAGCTAAGTCAGCTAGCTAACTAGCAAGCTAGCTACTTCAGCTAGCTAAGTCAGCTAGCTCACTAGTTAGCTAACTATTTAAGTCAGCATCTTATGTCTGCTACCTAACTAGTTAGGTAATTAGTTAAGTCAGCTAGTTATTCAGCTAGTTAAATAGTTAGCTAAATATTTAATTCAGGTAGTTAAGTCAACTTGCTAACTAGTTAAGTCAACCAGTTAAGTCAGTTTGCTTATTAGACAAGTTAGCTAGCTAAGTCAGTTAGTTAAGTCAGCATTTTAATTAAGTCGGCTGG
>NW_007049218.1:0-390 GCF_000164805.1 Carlito syrichta
AGAATTGAGGAGAGACAAGAAGAAACTAGGAAAGAGCTGATATCTGAGATAACAGTAATAAAGAATACCGTGAATGAAGTAAATAATAAACTGATAAGCATGGAAAGCAGAATTACCCAAGCAGAAAAAAGAATCTCACAGCTTGAGGATCAAAATATAGAACTAACACAAATTCTTAAAAACATAAAATAAGCTCAAAAAGACAGAACAAACCCTTCAAGAGATGAGCAATTACTTCAAGAGACTGAACCTAAGGGTAATTGGTCTTCCTGAGGCAGAGAGAGACCACACTGGAACAAACTTCCATGAGATCATTCAAGAAAATTTCCGTTATCTAATCAGTGATGCAAAAATTCAAACACAAGAGATTCAGAGAATGCCTGCAAGACA
>NW_007049219.1:0-381 GCF_000164805.1 Carlito syrichta
AGAAAATTGTGTGTGTGTGTGTGTGTGTGTGTGTGTGTGTGTGTGTGTGTGTATACGTATATGTATATAATTATTTTTACAAGACATAGGGTACAATTCAGAATTAGGTTTATAAATGGACATAGTACAGGTAAAGTTTGGGCCTCCCTCTGGTCCCAACTATGCTTGGTTTGAGATCAGTTTTCCTTTTGTCCCTACCCCCACCCTGGCAGTATCTCGCTACTACCAATCCCTTTCTTATATTTCATGGTAAATGTTCAGGGTCTGCTTATGAGTGAGAATATATGGAACCCTGTTCTTTGTTTCTGTGATGGATCACTGAGTATTCTAGACTCTAAATCCATTAAAGATGCTTCGAGGTCCATATGTTTGTTCTTCTCC
>NW_007049220.1:0-379 GCF_000164805.1 Carlito syrichta
ATAAATATCAACACACACACACACACACACACACACACAAAATCCCCCAAAACCCACAAAGACATGGACACTAAACAGCATTATGCTAAACAACTCCTGGGTCAACATGGAAATCAAAACAGAATTAAAAGACACCTGGAAACAAAGGAAAACTGAGAAATATCTTACCAAAACCTCTGGGATGCCATGAAAACAGTAGTAAGAGAGTAATTCATATCTCTACAAACACTCATGAAGAAAACGGAAAGATCACAAGTTAATAGCCTAACAACTAAGGAAGCTAGAAAAGCAAGACCACCAAAACCCTAATCTCAGCAGAAGAATTCAGATCACCAAAATAAAAGCCCAAATTTGGGACGTAGAAGACAAAAAAGATAAT
>NW_007049221.1:0-378 GCF_000164805.1 Carlito syrichta
TCAACTAGTTAAGTCAGCCTTCTAGTTAAATCAGCTGGTTAAATCAGCTAGATAGCTAGCTAGCTAACGGGTTAAGTCAGCTGGTTGAGTCAGCTACCTAACTAATTAATTAAGAAGTTAGGGCAGCTGGTTGAGTCAGCTAGCTAGCTAGTAAGCTAACGAGTTAATTCAACTGGTTGAGTCAGCTAGCTGGCTAGTTAGCTAACCTGTTAAGTGTGCTTGTTTGATGCCGGAGACCACCTCCAGCTGGGTTCAGGGTACCCCAAAGGTGGAGACGGTGTCAGCGATTGGGTAGAAGAAGACAAAGAAAGAGACTGAACTCCAGTTTAGCGCAGAAGTGATGTGTCTTATTGGGAATTACAACGGGTCTTTTATACA
>NW_007049222.1:0-492 GCF_000164805.1 Carlito syrichta
GCTTTTTTCCACTGCTCAGAACGGTTTTTGAACTCATTGATTTTAATGCCTTGTAGTGCTTCTGCTATTTTTTGTTTCACCTCTTCCACATCAGCAAAGCGTTTCCCTTTGAGAACTTTTTTCTTCCAGGGAAACAAAATGTTGCTTGAGGTGAGATCAAGGGAATGGGGGGTATGCTGTTTTTGGTCAAAAACTGCTGAATACGCATTGTACTGTGGGCAGGTGGGCTTGTAAAGCACTCATCATAAAACGAGCAAATGAGTTGAAAGAATCTCCAAAAAAATTCACTGAAGCTGAGCCGCCTCTCACAACGACGCTAGCTGGTACACTGATGCCCATGGGTTCCTAGAACCTTTACCTAGTGGGAGAAACCTGTACTACAAGGGGCCTACTCTCCAAAAGATAATTCTGGGTTTTTTTGGGGGGGGTCTTCCCTTGTATACACAGAAGGGATGCAGCCCCTCTCACATGACCTGTGTATGGGCACATATA
>NW_007049223.1:0-378 GCF_000164805.1 Carlito syrichta
AACTGTGCTGCCATGAACATGTGGGTGCAATGTCTTTTTCATATAATGACCTCTGTTCCTCTGGGTAGATACCTGGGAATAGGATTGCTGGATCAAAGGCCATATCTGCTTTTAGCTCTTTGAGAAATCTCCATACTGACTTCCATAGAAATTGTATTAATTTGCACTCCCACCAACAGTGTATAAGCATTCCCTGTTCGCAGCATCCATGCCAGCATCTATTGTTTTTTGACTTTTTAAAATGATGGTTATTCTGACTGATGTAAAGTGACATCTCATTGTGGTTTTGATTTGCATTTCCCTGAAAATTGGTAACGTTGAGCATATTTTCATATGTTTTGGCCACATGTATGTCTTCTTTTGAGAGATGTCTATTCA
>NW_007049224.1:0-378 GCF_000164805.1 Carlito syrichta
CTTAACTAGCTAGCCAGTTGGCTAGCCAACTTACTTAACTCGAAGACATCACTATCTAGCTAGGTAGCTATCTAGTTGGCATAAATAGCTAGCTACCTACCTTGCCAGTTGGCTAGCCAGCTTTCTTATACAACTGAATTAAACAGCTTGACAGGTTGCTAGCCAACTGACTTGACTACCTTGCTACGTAGCTAGTCAGTTGGCAAGTCAGCAGATTTAATTAGCTGAATTAACTAGCTAGCTACCAAGCAAGACAGCTGACTTAAATAGTTGGCTAACTAGCTAGCTACCTAGCTACTAGCTGATTTAAACAGTTAGCTAACTAGCTAGCTATCTAGCTAACAAGCTGATTTAAATAGTTAACTGCATAGCTAGCTA
>NW_007049225.1:0-433 GCF_000164805.1 Carlito syrichta
GGAGGCATGTCCAAGCTGTATCAGAAGGTCCCTGTCTGCACTTGACTCCATTCATGGAGGAACTTCTGTCTCAGCCTACTGGACGAATTCCACATGAATAGGTATCTAATTTCATCATTATGTGGATGAACCAATTGTTTGGGTCAGCAAAATAGGGAGATATTAGACAGCTTGTTCATTCAAGCTTTACTCCTCATTTTCCCGGAAATCCCTTCTTCAGGGCAGTCCTTGGGAATAACTGCTATTTTCTGGATGAAATCCGTTATCCAGGTGCTTGGCCTCATGTCCTCACGAGGTAAAATCGTCTCCACTAATCTGGTCTCATTCGGTTCGTTCTGATGAGCCTAGCGGCCTCTCTCAAAAGGAGGCAGCACAGGAGGATGCTTATCTGGGTCCTTGATGAAATCTTGGTCTTGTCTCTACCGAGGTGTTG
>NW_007049226.1:0-377 GCF_000164805.1 Carlito syrichta
ACTACACTAAGTAATATCATAACAAATTGCTGAAAATGAATGTCTAAAAAACCTTAAACATAGGCAGAGACAAAAAGAGCAGAATGTATAGAGGAATAAGTACAGATATGACAGTAGATTTCCAATACAAATGAGAAGACAGTACAGAAATATTATTAAAGTCCCAAAGAGAGAAACTCTCAATCTAGTAATACTATGCCTAGAGAAAATATCTTTTAAATAAGACCAAATAAAAACTTTTCCAAGTGTGGTGACTCATGCCTACAATCCCAGCACTTTGGGAAACTGAGGCAGGAGGATTGCCCACATCATAGTGAGACCTCATCCCTACCAAAAAAAAAAAAAAAAGGCTTTTTCAGACACAAAAGCTGAGAGCA
>NW_007049227.1:0-439 GCF_000164805.1 Carlito syrichta
AGTTAGAAAATGCCTCAAAATGAATAGGATGAGGGAATGGTTTTGGGATAAGAAAATTACCACCATTAAAAAAAATACACTTCGTCATTTTTGTCACGACATATAAACATATTCCTTCCTCTCTTTTCCTCTGCTAGAGCCAATCAGTTGCCAGGAACTTCTTAATTTTGCTTTCTTAATTTATCTGACTCTTCTCATTCATTGCCATGGCTACCCCCTTCTACAGCATACCCAGCATTTTGCAATAGGTTGCAGGCTAGACTTGAGTCTCATGTCTTTATTTTTTGCATCCTTTCACACTGAATTTGGGTGAATCTTTACCTCTGAGATAAGTTATATGGACATTCTGCAAAACTGACATCAAACTATTTCATAAGACTGAACCCCCCTTTTTTCTTTTCATGGTGTCCGCCTTTCACTAGTGTAGAAGCAAACATTG
>NW_007049228.1:0-507 GCF_000164805.1 Carlito syrichta
TACCTAGCTAGCTAGTTAGCTAGCTCACTTAGCTAGCTGACATAAATAGCCTACGAGATAACTAGCTGAATTAACGAGTTGGTTAATGAGTTAGATATGTGTTTTAACTAGTTGGTAAACGAGTAAAATAGCTGACTTAACTAGTTGGTTAACGAGTTAGCTAGGTGACTTAACTTGTCTGATGAGTCGGCTGACTCTTTAGCTGGTTTAATACATTGGCTGACTTCTCGGCCATCCTGTTAGCTGGCTTAACAAGTTGGCTGACTAATCGGCCGACTATTTAGCTTGAATAACTAGTTGGCTGAGTTGGCCCCATAGTTATCTCGGTTAAGTAGTTGGCTGACTAGTTTGCTGACCTAAGTAGTCGGCCAAGTTGTTGTCTGAATAATTAACTGACCTAAGTAGTCGACCAAATATTTAGCTGACCTAAATTGTCATCTGCCAAGATGGCCCACTAGTTGACCGATTGGTTAGCTGACTTAACTAGTTGGCTGGCTAGTAGGCCGA
>NW_007049229.1:0-539 GCF_000164805.1 Carlito syrichta
ATGACTAGGGAGAAGCCCTCATCTCTGATAGTTGCCCCAGTGATTAGTCTCTCTTTGAGGGGTGTCAAAGTGACTGGATCTTCCCCATGATGCTCTCCCAGTCAATTGACTGCCTCCATAATGGATTTCCCAGTAGCTGGCCCACTTCTGTGTTGGGTGCCTCAGTGACAGGTCCTCCTCTATAATGGGGTCCCCCGTATCAGAACCTAACTTGTGATAGGTATCCCAGTGACAGACCCTTCTTCATAATGCATGCCCTAACCCTCCTCTTTGATAGGTGTCTGTTTCTTGGTCTTCCTTCACAATGGAGGTGTATAAGTCGTGTCCCAGTTATTGGCTGTTTTCTATGATGGATGGCCATAGTGATTAGACTTCTTCTGTGATGCATTCTCCAGTGGTTTTTCAGTCTGTATAATGGGTGCCCCACTGACTAACCCTCCTCTGTGATGAGAATAACAGTGACTGACCTCCAAATTAACGGGTGATTCAGTGACTAACCCACCACTGTGAGATATGTCCCAGTGACAGGCCATTCTCTA
>NW_007049230.1:0-755 GCF_000164805.1 Carlito syrichta
AGAGTTTTTAGCTGGCTTATCAAGTTGGCCAACTAGTCGGCAGACTAGTTAGCTGGGTTAGATTGTTGACTGACGAGTTGGCCCAGAGTCAGCTCTGTTAACTAGTTGGATGGCTGCTCTGCTGACCTGACTAGTCAGCCAATTAGTAGGCTGTTAGATCGCCTAACTTGTCAGTGACTAGTTAACTGAGCTAACTTGTTGGCTGACAAATTGGCCAACTATTCGACCGATTGGTTAGTTGCCTTAACTAGTAGGCCGACTAGGCAGTCAACCAGTTAGCTGACTTAACTAGTCAGCCGGTGAGTGATCTGACAGGTGAGCTGATTTAACTAATTGTCTGGCTAGTGATCCGACAGGTCAGCTGACTTAACTAGTCAGCCAGTAAGTGATCCAACTGGTCAGCTGACTTAACTATTCTGCAGGCGACCAGTGAGCCAAACTAACTAGTCCACTGGTGTGAGGTGATAGGTGTGCTACCTTCACTATTGAGTTGGCAAGCAAGTCGACAGGTGAGCTGACTTAACTGGTCAGTTGGAGAACAAACCAACTAGCTAGCTAAGCTGTTGGCCTGTGAGAGAGCTGACAAGTTAGTTGACCTGTTGCCTGACAAGCGAGCTGACTAGTTTGCTGACCTGTTGGCAGGCAAGGGAGCTGACTAGTTAGCTGACTTGGTGGAAAGGAGCGGTCCCACTAGTTAGATGACCAGCTAACTGAGTTTCTTTCCGACTAGTTAGCTAAGTAACTAGTAGATTTGG
>NW_007049231.1:0-376 GCF_000164805.1 Carlito syrichta
AGGAATGGAATCTAGCAAGTAGAATGGATTGCATTGGAATGAAAAGGAATTGCGGGGGGGCGGGAATTGAAGGGAAATTAGAGGATTCTAAAGGTAAGAATTGAAAGGAAAGGAAAGAGATGGAATGGCATTTAGTGGAATCTGATGGAGAAGAAAGAAATGGAAAAAATTGAATTGAGAAAATAAAATGGAATGGAATGAATGGAATGGAGAGGAATGGAAAAGAGTGGAATGGAATGGAATGCAGAGGAATGGAATGGAGAGGAATGGATTGGACTGGAATGAAGATGAGTAGAACGGCATGGAATGGAATAGAATAGAATGGAATGGAGAGAAATTGGATGGAATGGAGAGAATACAATGGAATACAGGAATG
>NW_007049232.1:0-376 GCF_000164805.1 Carlito syrichta
CTGTCTTAATTAGTTGGGTAACGAGTTAGCTAGGTGACAACTTGTTGGCGGATGATACAGACGACTACTTATCTGTTTTTACACATTGGCTGACTACTCAGCTGACTTGTTAGCTGGCTTAACACAAGTTAGCTAAGTTAACTAGTTGGCTGGCCAATTTGCTCACCTAACTAGTCGGCTGACTAGTTGGCCCACCATTTAGCTGATCTAATGATTCAGCCCATGAGTTAACTGACCTAACTTGTCAGCTGACCTGTTGGTCAAGTAGTCGGCCAATTGGTTAGCTGATTTCAATAGTTGTCAGGCTAGTCGGCCAACCGGGTAGCTTACTTAACTTGTCAGTTGGCAAGAGAGCCCCCAGGTGAGCTGGCTTAAC
>NW_007049233.1:0-376 GCF_000164805.1 Carlito syrichta
GACAGAGTGAGGCCCAGACCAACCAAGAAATACATTTTAAATAAATAAATTAGTAAAAAACAACACTCCCCACTTCCCGCCAAAAACAAAAACAACAACAAAAAACAAACCCAGTCCATGAAAGTGTCCAGCCAGTCTCCTCCCGGCACTTCAGGATGGATGCCTAGTGTAAAGAGAGGTTCACCTGCAAGGACCCAGAGGTCCTGCGGGAAACAGAGGCCTCCCTCCGGAGAGGGGGTCAGGAATCCGGGGTTCCAGCCCCGACCCCCAAGTGGCCCTTAGCACACCCCTTTCCCTCTCTGGGCCTCTGTTTTTGTGTGTGTTTCCAGGACTGGAACAGCGTGGCTCAGTTCCTCCCAGCTCTCTTGGCCAGTGA
>NW_007049234.1:0-376 GCF_000164805.1 Carlito syrichta
ATGAATGTCATAAACAAAATGTTAAGAAAAAAGCAGCCAGACATAAAGAGTACATACTGCATGATTCAATTAACATAAAATTCAAAGACTAACAAAATTCATTTTTGATTTTAGAAGTCTGATAGAGATTTCTGGGCAAGATGGCAACGAAACAGATCAGACTGTGAGAGTATCCACAAAGGCAAGTGTCCATAAAGGCTCTCTGCATGTGAGTGTGGGCCAGTAGTGAGTGAAAGTTCATCTGAGTGGGGACTCAGGTTTATGCACCCGGGGCTCTCCTCCAGAGGTGACTGCAACCCTCCACCGCCATGAGATTGGAGACCCAGGTGCACAGGACAGCTGCCTTTCTTAGGTATCTTGTCCAGTCCTATTTATC
>NW_007049235.1:0-481 GCF_000164805.1 Carlito syrichta
CATTTGCGTTCTCCAATTATATAAATCAGAGGTGGAGAACAGCCAATAGTGAAGGGGTGGTTCTCCAGTTTCATCTGGAGGCCCAACAGCACGGAGGGGAAGCATGGTGGAGTCTGCGGGTCCCTCCTTCGGCGCTGGGGCTCCCCGGCCAGTGCGTCCCCACATTCCTGCTGCCGGTCCACACCGGAGTTCCTCTGCTCGGGGTGCAGGAGCCGGTTCCCCAGTGGCCCCCTCCGCGGCACTCCCTTTGGGTGCTGGGGGTGCCAAGGGGACCCTTGGGTAAGGTGAGGGGAAAAACAAATCCTCTTGCTCAGAATCCGGCAGGACCGGATAGAGTAGAGGTTTGGTCTGTGCCTTGTCTTCCAGAGGCTTGCCATTTGGTTCGCCATTCTTGATCTTTCCCTCCCTTGTGGCCAGGATTTGATATGACGGTCCCACCTGTGCCTGTGGTGGAACAAAAGCCTTGGCCAACGGGGGAGGG
>NW_007049236.1:0-375 GCF_000164805.1 Carlito syrichta
CTGGCATCTGGTAGGCAGAAACTGGGGATACCACTCAACCCACAGTGTTCAGGGCAGCCCTGTATCAGAGAACGACTCAGTCCCCAGTATCCACAGACCACCGGGCCGCCTGGTGAATGGTGATTGCCAGATGGGGAGGACCGGGGAGGAGGAGGGATCTGGAATCTCACAGCGGAAACATCGCGTTTGAGGTGACACCCACCTGGCCGTCTGAGTACTCCATAGGTAGCGGCCATCCATGTGTGCAGCCTCTGGGGGCTGGCAGCCTCAACGTGGGACCATCAGCACGTCAGTGTCATTTTAAGCCGTGGGACTGGACACGATCACCCAGAGAGACTATGTTTTGTTTGCTGGTGCAGTCTCCTCTCCTGGCAC
>NW_007049237.1:0-724 GCF_000164805.1 Carlito syrichta
TGTTAGTTAAGACAGCTTGCTAGCCAGCTGGCTATCTAGTTATGTCAGCTAGTTGAGTCAACTGGCTAAGCAATTGGCTAGCTTGTTAAGTAAGCTAGTTAATTCAAGTGACTAACCAACTGGCTACCTCGGGAGCTCACTAGTTAAATCAGGTAGCTAGCCAGCTGGCTAGTTTTTAAAGTCAAGTAGCTAAGTCAGCTGGCTAGCCAATTTGCGAGGTAGGTAGGTAGGTTATTAAGTCAGCTGGCTAGCCAGATGGCTAGCTAGTTAATGCAGTGTGTTAAGTGAGTTCGCTAGCCCACTGGCTAGCTAGGTGGCTAGCTAGTCAAGCCAGCTGGCTAGCTGGATGGCTATCTAGTTAAGTCAGCTAGTTAAGTAAGCTTGCAAGCCGTCAGGATAGCTAGGTGACTGGCAAGTTAAGCTGGCTGGTTAGCAGACTGGTTAGGTATGTGGCCCGCTAGTTAAGCCAGGTGGCTAGCCGGTTGACCACCGGGATGACTGGCTAGATAATCCTGCTGGCTATTTGACTGTCCATCCAGCCGGAAGGCTATTTAAGCTGACTGGCTAGCCACCTGGTCCACCCACTAGCTAGCGAGCTAGCTAGTTAAGTCAGCTAGCAACTCAGCTAACTATTCAGCTAGCTAGTGAAATCAACAAACTAGAGAGTTAGCTTGTTTGCTAGCTAGTTATGTCAGCTAGATAGCCAGCTAGCTAGTCAGCTAGC
>NW_007049238.1:0-479 GCF_000164805.1 Carlito syrichta
AATTAAGTCAGCTTCCTAGCAGGCCTGCATGCTAGTTAAGTCAGAGAGTGAGTGAGCTGGGTAGCCGGCTGGCTAGCTGGTTGGCTAACTAGTTAAGCCAGCTGTCTAACCAGATGGCTATCTAGTTAAGTCTGCTGGTTAGCTTGCTGGCTAGCTAGGTGGCTGGCAAGTTATTGCAGCTGGTTATAAGGTTGGTCAGGTAGATGTCCAGCAAATTAATCCAGTTGGTTAGCTGGCAGAGCAGCAGGGTGGCTGGTTAGATAAGCTGACTGGCTATCCGACTTTCCAGACAACTGACTGGCTATTTAAGCTGGCTGGCTAGCCAGCTGGCCAGGCCACTATCTACTTACCCAGCTGCCTAGCTAGCTAACCAGTCAGGTACCTAGCTATTTAAGCCAGCTAACTAGCTGTGTAGCTAACCAGCTAGCTAGCTAGTTAAGTCTCCTGGTTAGCCAGCTAGGCAGTCAACTAGCTAGTCA
>NW_007049239.1:0-377 GCF_000164805.1 Carlito syrichta
CTGGCGAACTGACTTAATTAGTTGGCAGGCGAGTGACCTGACTGGTCAGCTGACTTTATTTGGCTGGCTAGTGACCCGACTGGTCAGAGGACTTTACCAGTAGGCCAGCGAGTGAACAAACCTGTGTGCCAATGTAACTTGTCAGCAGGTGAGTAATGTGACTGGTGAGCTGCCTTAACTAGTTAGGTGACGAATGAGCAGACTGGTGAGCAGACTTAACTAGTCGGCTTGTAAGCAAGCCGACTATCTAGCTAACCTGTTGGCCTGTGAGCAAGTCAAAATGCTAGTTGACCTGTTGACTGGCAAGCAAGCCGACTAGTTTGCTGACTGGATGGCAGGCGAGGTTGCCGATTAATAAGCTGACCTGATGGAAAGTG
>NW_007049240.1:0-412 GCF_000164805.1 Carlito syrichta
CAATTTCTCAACGAACTGAACATTCAACTATTGCTCAACCCAGCAATCACACTTCTGGAAATGTACCCAAAGGAACATAAATCACTCTACCAAAAAGGCACCTGCATGTGTATATTTACTGCCGCACTAGTCCGGATAGCAAAAACATATAACCAACCCAGATGCCCTCCAAGATGGACTGGATAAAGAAAATGTGGTGCATATACACAATGGAGTACTATGCAGTAATGAGGAACAAATTTACGTCCTTCTCAACAATGTGAGTGCAGCTGGAAACTCACTCTAAATGAACTGTCACAGAAACCAAAAACTGAATAACTGGCATAAATATCAGGCAGGTATGCTTGCATAAATATGGAAACAACAGACACAGACACTGCTAAAGTAGGGAAAGATGGAGGGAGGATAAGGA
>NW_007049241.1:0-663 GCF_000164805.1 Carlito syrichta
AGTGGAATGTAATAGAATGGAGATTAATGGAATGTAAAGGAATGGATTGAAGAGGAATAAAATAGAGAGGAATGGAATCTAGAGAAATAGAATAGATTGGAGTGGAATGGAAAGAAATTGAAGGTAGAGGAATTGAAGGGAAATTCGAGGAATCAAATGAAAGGAATGGAAGGACTGGAAAGAGATGGGATGAAATTTAGATGCATGTGATGGAGAGGAATGAAATAGAGTGAATGGAATTGAGAAGAATGGAAAGAAATGGAATGGAATGGAATGGAATGCAGAGGACAGCAAAGGAATGGAATGGAAAGAAGAGGAACGAAATGAAGAAGAATGGATTGGATTGAAAGGAAATGGAGTGGAATGGAATGGAATGGAATAGATACTATGGAATGGAGAAGAATGGCATGGAATGGAACTAATGCAATGGAATACAGGAATGGAATGGAATGGAATGGAGAAGAATGATTGGAGTGGAATGGATTGGAATTGAATGGAATGATATGGAATCGAATTGAGAGGAATGGATTGGGATGGTGTGGAATAAAATGGAATGTAACAGAATGGAATGGAATGGAGAGAAGTGGAATGGAGAGGAATTCAAAGGTAAGGAATGGAAAGGAATTTAAAAAGTTGGAATGGAATATAGAGAACGGAATGGAA
>NW_007049242.1:0-373 GCF_000164805.1 Carlito syrichta
CCAATCCAATCCATTCCATTCCTCTCCATTCCATTCTATTCCATTCCTTTCCATTCCATTACATTCCTCTCCATTCTATTCCATTCCATTCCGCTCCATTGCATTCCATTCTATTCTGCTTCATTCCATTCCATTCCTCTCCATCCATTCCATTCCATTCTAATCTATTCCTCTCCATTACATTCCTCTCCATTCCATTCCATTGCATCACATTCCTCTCCATTCCATTCCATTCCTTTCCATTCCTATCCATTCCATCCCATTCCATTCCATTCCATCCCATTCCATTTCTCTCCATTTCATTCCATTATTCTCCATTCCATTCCTCTGGATTCTATTCCATTCCATTCCTCACTATTCCATTCCATTCCAC
>NW_007049243.1:0-2180 GCF_000164805.1 Carlito syrichta
CCCTAATTAATTCTGCTCGCTAGCCAGCTGGTTAGCTAGGTTGCTAGGTAGTTAAGTTAGGTGGCAAGCTGTGGGCTACAGAGGTACCTAGTGAGTTATGTCATCTAGTTAAGTCAGCTGGCTATCCAGCTGTCTAGCTATTTAGCTAGCTAGTTAAGTCTACTGGCTAGACAGCTGGCTAGCTGGTTAAGTCAGCTAGTTAACTCAGTTGCCTAGCTGGCTGGCTATCTAGATAGCTTGCTAGTTAAGCCAGCTGACTAGACAACTGGCTAGCTAGTTAAGTCACCTAGTTAAGGCAGCTGGCTAGTCAGCTGTCTATCTAGGTTGCAAGCTAGTTAAGTCAGGTGGCTAGCCATCTGGCTAGCTACTTAAGTCAGGTAGTTAATTCAGCTGGCTACCCAGTTGGCTAGGTGTGTAGCTAGCTAATTAATTCTGCTGGCTAGTCACCAGGCTAGCTGGTTTAAGTCAACTAGTGAAGTGAGCTGGCCAGCCAGCTAGCTAGCTATGTAGCTTGCTAGTTAAGTCAGCTGGCTAGCTAGCTAGCTAGCTAGCTTGTTTAATCACCTAGTTAAGTCAGCTGTCTAGCCAGATGGCTCACTAGTTAGCTACCTAGTTTTTTTAGATGGCTAGCTAGCTGGCTAGCAAGTTAAGTCAGCTAGGTAAGTCAGCTTTCTAACCAGCTGGGTAGTTAGATTGCAAGCTAGTTAAGTCAGCTGGCTAGCAATCTGGCTAGCTAGCTAAGTCAGCTAGTTAAGTCATCTGGCTAGCCAGCTGGCTAGCTAGGTAGCTAACTAGGTAAGTCAGCCGGCTATCCAGCAGGCTAGCTACTTATGTCAGCTAGTTAAGTCAGCTGGCTAGCCAACTGGCTAGCAAGTTAATTAGACTTAAGACCCCTGGCTATCCAACTGACTAGCTAGGTAGGAAGCTAGTTAGTTCAGCTGGTTAGCCAGCAGGCCACATAATTAATCAGTTAGTTTTGTCAGCAGGCTAGCCAGCTGGCTAGCTAGGTAGTGAGCTTGTTAAGTCAGGTGGCTAGCCAACTCGCTAACTAGTTAAGACAGCTATTTGAGTCAGCTGGTTAGCCAGCTGGCTAACTGGTTAAGTCAGTTAGTTAAGTCAGCTGACTAGCCAGCTCTACCCAGGCGGCTAAAAGGTTACTTTTCCAATTAATCAGCTGAATAACCAGCTGGATGGCTAGGTATCTACCTAATTAAGTCAGCTGTATAGCCATCTGTCTTGCTAGTTAAGTCCATTAGTTAAGTTAGCTGGCTTACCAGCTGGCTAGCTAGTTACGTCTGCTCATTAAGTCAGCTGGCTAGCCAGCTAGCTAGCTATTTAAAAAGATAGTTAAGACAGATGGCTCTGCTGGGCTTGGTGGATCAGCCTGTAATCCTGTGTCTTTGGAAGGCTGAGGTGAGTGGATTGCCTGAGCCTGTGGGCTCGAGACCCACCTGGGCAGCGAGACATCATCTCTAAAATAAATCAAATAATCAGTCAGGCGTGGTAGCGCATGCCTGTAATTCTGGCTACTTGGAAGGCAGAGGCGGAAGTATTGCCGGAGCCCAGCAGGTGGATGCTGCAGTGGCCAGGAGTGGCCACTGCACTCCAGTCTGGGTGACAGAGTGAGACACCAAATCAAAAAAAAAGACAGATGGCTAGCCAGGTAGCTAGCTAGTTTAGTCAGCTATTTAGTCTGCTGGCTAGATAGATAACTAACTAGTTAAGTGAGCTAGTTAATTCAGCTAGCTATCTAGTTAAGACAGCTAGTAAAGTCAGCTGGATAACTATCTGGCTAGCTGGTTAAGTCAGCTACATAAATCAGCTGGCTACCCAACTGGCTAGCTAGGTAGCTAGCTAGTTAAGTCAGCTGTCTAGCCAGTTGGCTAGCTAGTTAATTCAGCTAGTAAAGTCGCAGGCTAACCAGCTGGGTAGCTAATGTCAGTTCATGAAGTCAGTTGGCTAGCAAGCTGGCTAGATAGTTAAAAAGCTAGTTAAGTCAGATGACTAGCAAGCTTCCTAGCTAGATATTTCAGTTATTTAAGTAAGCTAGCTAGGTAGGTAGCTAGCTAAAGTCAGCTAGTTAATTCAGGTAGTTAGCTAGTTAAGTCAGCAAGTTATATCTGGCTAGCTAGATAGGTAGCTAGGTAGCTAGCTAGTTAAGTCAGCTACTTAAGTAAGCA
>NW_007049244.1:0-372 GCF_000164805.1 Carlito syrichta
AGCCAACTGACTTAATGAGTTGACTTAACTACCTACCCTGCTGGTTGCCAGCTGACTTAATTAGCTGTCTTAACCAGCTACTCAGCTGACTACCCAGCTGACTTAACTAGCTGGCTCCTTATCTAGCCAGCTGGTTAGCCAGCTGACTTATGTGGCTTACTTAAGCTAGAAAGCTGCCTAGCCAGCTAACTAATCTATCTAGCTACCTACCTAGCCAGCAGGCTAGCCAGCTACTTACCTAGGTGAATTGAACAGCTAGCCTACTGGATAGTAAGCTGACTTATCTAGCTAGCTGCCTATCTACTCAGCTGACTAGACAGATGACTAAACTAGATCATTTAACCAGCTAGCCAGTTGTCTATCCAGCTGACT
>NW_007049245.1:0-370 GCF_000164805.1 Carlito syrichta
AGAAAAAAATCCATTCTCCTGCAAATCTTCTGCCCTCAGTCCTTCCCCTCGCTCCCCCCCACATTTGAGGGTCCTCCAAGCTCAGCAACCTCCAGCCCCAACACCCCCAATGGCTGACTCTGCTTTGGTGCGGGACTTCCCAAGGTTCCCTGACCGGGTTCCTGCTGGCACTCCACTCTGTGGTGAAAATGTTCTCCAGGAAGGCTGACCCTCTGACTCGGCAATGAGGACCTTCTGCCAAGAAACGCCAGGGACATATTCCTCACTCAGGGACATTTCTTCCCTCACAATCCCATTTTTCCTGGCTCATAAGCCAGCCACTCTGGGAACACACCATGCGCAGATGAGAATCTGTGTGCTATTCTGATAT
>NW_007049246.1:0-373 GCF_000164805.1 Carlito syrichta
GAGGTCTGAGATAGAGAAGGGGACGTGCACCTGGACAATACCCTCTGCATCTGCTACTTCACAGAGGGGTGCTAGGATGGCCGATGCAGCCTTGGATCGGGTTACCTGAGGGCTACACTGGGGAGTGATTGGAAGAGGAGGATATATAGGTTGAACTTCTGGAGCAGAAGTGGGAGGACCTGAAGAGGAGGGCGGGGCCAAAGGAGCCCTGGGTTGCCTGTAAGGTGGGGGTTCATCTGCAGGCTCGAAATTTGAGATGGAGGAGGAGGGAGCAGAGATGGAATTTGCAGGGTCTGCAGTAGGGGGAGGGGACTCTAGAGGAGGAGGCTTACACATGCGTGGAACAATGGGAGAAAGAGAAGTTACAGGGGAA
>NW_007049246.1:1754-10419 GCF_000164805.1 Carlito syrichta
CACCCTTTGAGGCCAAGAGATTTATTAGAGCAGTGGCTACAGAGAGAGGGTCTGTAACCGTCTGGAAGGGAGGGAGAGTGAGAGGGCGATGGTGAGAGAGGTCTGTATTTATCAGTTTGGGAGGAGGCGGCCAGTGCTGTGCCGGAGCCTGGGGGGGCCAGCCAGAGCCGTATTAGGGTCTTTATTGGAGGAGGCTATGAGGTAGTATTCCTATAGGGAGGTAATATTTGTGCATAGGTTTAAGTTTCGCGCACGCAGGAAAAGCAGGAGCTTAGGGCCTTTGTTGTCTTTGTATGGTTTTATATAGTGTTTAGCGCCATCTTGGGAGATGCCCTTCTGACTGTTCCCTGTGCCTTTCACTGGCCACCATACTTCTCATTTTTTATTTTGTTGGAAAGTATTTGAAATACTTCTGCTTCTGACCATTAGGAGCAACTAGTACTAAACCAGCCTCTCCTACTACCACCACAATTTTAAAAACTGTGTAGCCAGACAAAATCTGTGAAATACATTTTCATAGACTGGACAACAAGCAGTGTAGGAGTGTGACCCTAGAGAAGAGAAGCCAATGAGATGAGCCCTCCAACCACACAGATTTTTTTCCTGGAGGCACTTGCTAGAGTATAGTAAAGGGAGAACATAACAGTCTTGCTAAGCAGAGCTGATAGAGATCAGAGATATCAATATGGCTGGAAGTTGTGAGGTTGACTATCACAAAGGAGGAAGCAGCACAGAGGAAAAGATCCAGAAATCTGTGCAGGGTTCCCTTGAGTCTTTTGCCTGATACTAAACTGTGCACACACAGAATGAATTCACAAAGCTGCACAAAGAACGACTAGAGAAAAAATAATTACCACGCAGCTGTTAACTGAACAACTACTAGCAGTCACCTGAGTCTGGAAGACACCCTAGTTCTGATCTGCAGGTGGAAGGACTTCACTGAAATATCCTGCAGCATTCAGTGGAGATCTCAGAAAGACCACATTTTAGGAGTAGGCCTAATCTAACCCTAAAAGACTACTTTAGTTTACTTATTTGTTTGTTCGTTTGTTTGTTTATTTTGGAGTTGGTGATCTCACTCTGTCACCCATGCTGCTATGCAGAGGCACAATCATGGCTCACCTCAGCCTCAAATTTCTGGACTGAAGCCATCCTCCCACATCAGCCTGGGACTATAGGCATGCACCACCAGGTGTGGCTAATTTTTTAATTTTCTATAGAAATGAGGTCATGCTATGTTACCCAGGATGGTCTCAAATCCTGGACTCAAGCAATCCTCCCACCTTGACTTCTCAAAGTGCTGGGATTACATTCACCTCACCTGGCCAAGACTACTTTATATTGCCTTAATAAGCTTATAGCACATAGGCTTCTCAGCAAGATGGCGACAGAACAGGTTGTACTGTGAGAGTCTCCACAAAAGTGAGTGTCCATAAAGACTCTCTGCATGAGTGAGTATTTGCCATGGGTGACTGAAAGTCCGTCTGAGGAGAGACTCGGGTTCATGCACTGGGGCTCTCTTCCTGAGTGACTACAACCCACCACCACCCTGAGATCGGAGACCCAGGTGCAGGGTCATCTGTCATTCTTGGGATCTCTTGAGAGAAGACAGCAGAGAACAGCCCCCCCCCCACCACCTGGCACCTGGCTCACACCATCACCTGCAGCAACAGACCCAGCACAAACAGGAGGTACCATGGAGAAGGCAGGTAGTGGAAATCTGGAATAAAGCTTCAACTCTGGTGATGAAACAAGGACTGAGGCCATCTTCTCAGTCCTGGACTGGGCAGAGACCTGCATTGCCCTGCCCAGCCTCCATTTGGGACCAGAGACTATCCCCTCAACATACTCAGAAGGACAGATGTCCTTCCCCCATGCTGGAATAGTCACAGACAAGTCAGATCTGAGTAGGAGGCAGCAGTAAGTAGAGGGATCTGATCCATTCTCCTCCCACAGTAGTCTGTGGGGCATCTGACCCACAATGAGAGCAACCCTATCAACCTGCGCTAAGGTGGAGCTGGTAGCTGAAAGGAACCTGGAGTTAAAGAAATGGCCACAGAGCAAGTTTTTTTCTTTTCTTCTTAATTATTTTTTGTTTTAGTTTTTACCTCTTTTCCCCCCTTTTTCTTTCTGTTTTTGTTTATACCTTTGCTCTTGCTTTGTTTCATTATTTTAATGCTGGTTTTCTTTTTTTTTTTTAGAATTTCTGTTTGTATATGGTATTTTTGAAGGAGAGTACATCAACAGGGGAGTTTTTGTTTATTTGTATGACTGTCTGTATGTTTTTGTCTCTTTGGGTTTTTTCCTCTTTGTTTGGTATCTCTGTTTATTCATTAGTTGGTATGCCTGTCTGTTTTCCCTCTTCTTCTCTCTCTTCACATCCCTTTCATCTTCCTCTTTCCTTTTTCTAATCTTTTCCCTTTCCTTATCTGATTTTGCTTCCAGGGCGCAAACAGACATTCCACTGCAAGGACAGATTGTAAGGCAGTGGGAAGTGGATTCCAGGGGGCCCACACACCTGTAAGCAGAAGTTGGATCTGCAGATAGATTCTGAATCACAGCTCCTCCCCCAATTAAATCTAAAAATTCAAAAAGCACAGACCCTCAACCCCAGTTCAGCTTCAGAAATGAACAAAACCAGAGGATCTACATAAGGAAAATTGGAGATTGAACAAACAGAAATAAAAGCTATCTCTCCTATCACTGAACAACAGAATTACAGAAGAGGTTTAAAAAAAGAGGGGAGGGAAACCTTCAGAAATGAAAACAAAAAACAAAAAAAACGAAGAATATGAATCTCACACAGACCCCTTGGAGGTCAGTCACTGAGAATACAGACTTCAGAACTCAAACAATGAAGAACCTCCAGAATGACTGGTCTCAAACTACAAACTCAGATATCAAGATATTAATAGAGAGAATTAATAGAAATGAGGAGAGACAAGAGGAAAGAATGAGGAAGTTGATAACTGACATAACAGCAATAAAGAATACAGTGAATGAAATAAACAACAAACTGATAAGTATGGAAAGCAGAATTAACCAAGCAGAAGAAAGAATCTCAGAGCTTGAGGACCAAAATATGGAACTAAACCAAATTGTTAAAACCAAGGAAAAGAAGCTTTAAAAGACAGAATAAAACCTCCAAGAGATGAGCACTTATTTCAAGGGGCTGAATGTAAGATTAATTGGAATCCCTGAGGCAGATAGAGAGACAGAGATGACCCTGGAATAAACATTCCATGAAATTATCCAAGAAAACTTCCCTTATCTCATGAGTGACATGACCACTCAAACACAAGAGATTCAAAGAACCCCTGCAAGACAACAAATGAGAAGACCAACTCCTAGACACATAGTAATTTGTCTACACAGAGTAGGTATAAAAGAAAAAATCCTGAAAGCAGCAAGAGGGAAAGGTAAGACTACTTACCAGGGAAGACCAATTAGAATAGCAGAAGACTTATCTACAGAAATACTTCAGGCTAAAAGAGCTTGGAGACCAATCTTCAAAGTTCTCAAAGATAAACAATTTCAACCAAGAATTACCTACCCAGCTAAGCTAAGTATTATCCAGTGATGGAGAATTAAAACCCTTCCCGGCCACTCAATCCCTAAGAATTTATGCTGCCTCCAGACCAGCTCTACAAGAAACACTTAAGAAAATATTTAACACAGAAGAAATGAAAAAAGGAATGACAATACCCTTCACAAGAATGCAGGAAAAAAACTGAAAACACACACGAATTAACCCCAAAATCAAATGAAAGACAACAAATAAACAAACAGCAGCAACAACAACAAACTCTATAAGAACCTCATGACAGGGATAAACTCTCACATCTCAATAATTAGCCTGAATGTGAAGGCACTGCTAAAAAGACACAGAATGGCAAAATGGAGAAAATATCATGAGGCAACAATATATTGTCTCCAAGAGACTCATCTCACCAGAAAGGACACTTCAGACTCAAAGTAAGAGAATGAGAAACAAAATTTCCAGCAAATGGAACACAAAAGAAGACAAGAGTCATGATCTTAATATCAGACAAAATACCCTTTAAGCTATCAAAAATTTAAAAAGATATGGAAGGTCACTACATACTGATAAAATTTTAATCCATCAACAAGAAATGGCCATCCTAAACATAAATGCACCCAACATAGGAGCACCAACTTTCATAAAGCAGCTTCTACCCCTCTAGATAAACTTTAAAAAGATATTGATTCTAACACTATCATAACTGGGGACTTAAACACCCCACTAGCAACCCTAGACAGATCATCAAGGCAAAAATCCTCAAGGAGAACCAGAACCTCAATCTGAACTTGACCAAATGGACTTAATTGATACCTACAGAACACTCCACCCAACAACAACAGAATATACATTCTATTCATCACCTCATGGAACGTACTCTAAGATTGACCACATCCTCGAACATAAATCAAACATACACAAATTCCATAAGATTGAGATTCTGCCATGCACCTTCTCAGACCACAGTGGAATAAAAATAAATATTGACACCAACAAAGTTCCCCAAAATCCACAAAGACATAGACACTAAACAGCATGATGCTAAACAACTCCTGGGTCAACACAGAAATCAAAACAGAGATTAAAAGATATCTGGAAACAAATGAAAATGAAGAAACATCTTATCAAAATCCCTGGGATGCCATGAAAGCATTCCTAAGAGGGAAAATCATATCTCTACAAATACACATGAAGAAAATGGAAAGATCACAAGTTAACAACCTAACAAATTGCCTAAGGAAGCTGGAAAAGCAAGACCACCAAGACCCTAACTTCAGCAGAAAAATCCAGATCACCAAAATAAAAGCACAAATTTGGGACATAGAAGATAAAGGTATAATACAAAAAAAATCAATGAAACCAAAAGATGGTTTTTGAAAGGATAAACAAGATTGATGGACCCCTAGCTAGACTGACCAAGAAAAAGAGAGGAAAAACCCCAAATAAATACAATAGAAATGCAAAAGATCAAGTCACAACTACTCCAAAGAAATACAAAAAATTCTCGAAGATTACTATGTACACCTGTATGGAAACAAGCTTGAAAACCTAAATGAGATGGAGGACTTTCTTACAGCACACAACCTCCCCAGGTTGAAACAAGAAGAAATCAAGACTCTAAATATACCAATAACAACCCAGGAAATTGATTATGTCATAAGAAAACTACCTACAATAAAAGCCCTGGACCAGATGGCTTTCCAGCAGAATTCTACAAAACATACAAGGAGGAGCTGATACCAATCCAATTGAAAGTAATCTAGGCAATCGAGAAAGATGGAACTCTTCCCAAATCATTTAATGAAGTTAACATCACATTGATACCCAAACCAGATAAAGATCCAACAAGGAAAGAGAACTATAGACCAATATCCTTGATGAACATAGATGCTAACATTCTCAGCAAGATTCTAACAAACCAGATCCAGCAACACATCACAAAAAGTATCCGCCATGACCAAGTAGGTTTCATCCCCGGGATGCAGGGCTGGTTCAACATCTGCAAGACCACAACGTAATTAAATACTTCAATAGATGTAAAGACAAATACCACATGATTATATCATTAGACACAGAAAAGCTTTTGATAAAATCCAACACTTCTTCTTGATAGAAACCCTAGGCATAGATGGAACATACCTCAAAATAATGAGTCATCTAGCCGGGCTCGGTGGCTCAGCCTGTAATCCCGCGCCTTTGGGAGGCTGAGGTGAGTGAATTGCCTGAGCCCGCGGGTTCGAGACCCGCCTGGGCAGCGAGACCTCACTCTACAATAAATCAAAAAATCAGCTGGGTGTGGTGGCGCATGCCTGTAATTCCGGCTACTCGGAAGGCTGAGGCGGAAGGATCGCTGGAGCCCAGCAGGCCGAGGCTGCGGTGGCCGGGAGCGGCCACTGCACTCCAGTCTGGGCGACAGAGTGAGACTCCAACTCAAAAAAATAAAAAATAAAAAATAATGAGTCATCTATGTGAAACCCACAGCCAACATACTACTAAACAGACAGAAATTGGAACCATTTCCCCTGAAAACTGGAACAAGGCAAGGCTGCCCACTCTTACTCCTCCTGTTCAACATAGTACTGGAAGTTCTAGCTAAAGCAATCAGACAAGAGAAGGAAATCCAGGAATTTCCAAATAGGAAAAGAGGAAATTAAATTATTCCTCTTTTCAGATGACATGATTCTGTACCTTGAAGACCCAAGAGAATCGGTCAAAAAGATCCTCACACTGATAAAGGACTTTGGCAAAGTCTCAGGGTATAAAATAAATGTGCAAAAGTCAGTTGCATTTCTATACACCAACAATAAACAAACATAAACCCAAATAAAAAGCACAATCCCATTCACAATAGCTACAAAAAAATGAAATACCTTGGCATCTTCCTAACCAGAGAAGTCAAAGACGTTTACAATGAAAACTACAGACTTCAGCTCCAGCCAGTGGAAGCTGGTTGCAACCCATTGATTTTCATCTCACTGCTCTCAGAAAAGACTAGACTGAAGTCCTCGGAGCTTTTTGTAACCTGATTGAAAGGGACCATAGACTCTTCTCCTGACGTCTAACCAGAACCACCCCAGCCCACAATAGAGCCAGGCTGATTTTTTAAAAAGCTATCTGTTCAAAAGAGATTTTCTGAGCCCTGTGTCTCTCTCTCACCTGATAGTTGGGACCAAGACTGCAAACTGCTGAATAGACAGACTGTAAAGCAGAGGGAAAAGTGAACAAAACCAGAAGACCCTCATAAGGAAGAACAGGTCATTGCAGAAGAGAAATAAAAACAACCCCACCTTCCCTCAAAAACAGAATTGAAGAGGGGGAGGGAAAGGGGTAAAGGGAGAAAAATCTACAGAAATGAAGAAAAACCAAAAGAAGAGTATGGGTCTCTCCCAGACGCCTGGGAGAGCAGACACTGAGAAAATTGACTTTGGAATACAAACAATGAAAAGTCCCCAGAATGAAGGGTCTCAAAATGCAAATGTAGATATCAAAACAATAATGGAGAGATAAAAAGAATTGAGGAGACACAAGAAGAAACTAGGAAGGAGCTGATATCTGGAGATAACAGTAATAAGAATACTGTGAATGAAAATAAATAACAAATTGATAAGCATGAAAGCAGAATTACCCAAGCAGAAGAAAGAATCTCAGAGCTTGAGGACCAAAATATAGAAATAACCCAAACTCTTAAAAACACAGAAAATAATCTAAAAAAGACAGAACAAAACCTTCAAGAGATGAGTGACTACCTCAAGAGGCCTAACCTAAGAATAATCTTACTCCCTGAGGCAGAAAGAGAAACAGAGACCACATTGGAACAAACTTTCCACGAGATCATTCAAGAAAATTTCCCTTATCTAATCAGTGATACAAAAATTCAAACACAAGAGATTCAGAGAACCCCCGCAAGACAACAAATGAGAAGACCAACTCCTAGACACATAATAATTCGCCTAAATAAAGTAGGCACAAAAGAAAAAATCCTAAAGGCAGCAAGAGAAAAAGGCCAGATCACCCACCATGGAAGACCAATCAGAATAGCAGCAGATTTATCTGCAGAAACCCTGCAGGCTAGGAGAGCTTGGAGCCCTATCTTCAAAGTCCTAAAGGATAAACAATTTCAACCAAGAATAACCTACCCAGCCAAGCTAAGCTTCATCAGTGAGGGAGAATTAAAATCTTTCCCAGATATCCAATCCCTAAGAACTTATGCAGCCACAAAACCATCTCTACATGAAACACTCAAGAAAGTACTAAACACAGAAGAAAAGGAAAAAAGAACAACGTTCTTCACAAGAGTACTGCGAAAAGAATAAAATATACACGAACCAACCCCAAAAGCAAAAGAAAGACAAAAGAAAAAGGAAAAAGAAAAAACCAAGTGGAAGAACAATAACTCAATAAGAACTCCATGATAGGGATGAACTCTCACATTTCAATAATTAGTCTTAATGTGAATGGACTAAACGCACCACTGAAAAGACATAGAATGACAAAATGGATAAAATATCACCAGGCAACAATATACTGCCTTCAAGAGACCCATCTCACTAGAAAGGACATACACAGACTCAAAGTAAGAGGATGGGAAACAAATTTTCAGGCGAATGGAACACAAAAGAAAGGAGGAGTCGCGATCCTAATTTCAGACAAAATACCATTTAAGCTATCAAAAATTAAAAAAGATACAGAGGGCCACTACATAATGATAAAAGGTTCACTCCATCAACAAGAAATATCTATCCTAAACATATATGCACCCAACATAGGCGCACCAACATTCATAAAGCAACTTCTAGGAAAACTAAAGAAAGACATTGACTCTAACACCATAATAACTGGGGACTTTAATACACCACTCACAACCTTAGACAGATCATCAGGACAAAAAATCAGCAAGGAGATCCAGAACCTCAATGAGACTCTGGACCAAATGGACTTAATTGATACCTATAGAACACTCCATCCAAAGACCTCAGAATACACATTCTACTCATCACCACATGGAACATATTCTAAGATCGACCACATAATTGGACACAAATCAAGTATAAGCAAATTTAAAAGGACTGAAATTCTAGCATGCCACCTTCCTCGGACCCCAGTGGAATAAAAATAAAACATTGA
>NW_007049247.1:0-370 GCF_000164805.1 Carlito syrichta
CCTCACCCAAGGTTTTCTGGGTTTTGCTTGGGGTTGAGGTGGGGGCTTGCTATGTTGTCCAGCCTGTTTTTGAGCTCCTGGGCTCCTGCTATCTTCCCGTCTCAGCCTCCCCTAGTGCCAAGGAGATAGGCATGAGTCATCTGGCCATATCCATCCCCCCAATGGTTTGAGAGTCATGCACGCCCTTTCCCCAAGGCAGCCCTTGGTAGGAACTAGCAGGTTCAACCAGGAAATGAGGTGGGTGGAGAGGTGGGCACCCCGGTGGAGACATGCCCCTAAGCCAGACACTCCCCACAGGGGAGGGCTTGGTGGGCGACTCCAGCCCCACTCTCTTGGGTCATGGGATGTCAGAAGGCAGCTGGCCTTGCAG
>NW_007049248.1:0-456 GCF_000164805.1 Carlito syrichta
TCAATTCCATTAATCTCCATTCCATTCCATTCCGTACTGTTCCTCTCCATTACATTCCATAGCCTTCCTTTCCTCTCCACTCCATTCCTCTCCATTCTATTCAATTCTATTCCATTCCATTTCAATTCATTCTATTGCAGTTCTCGCCATTTCATTCCATTCCTGTCAGTTCCATTCATCTCCATTCCTCTCCATTCTATTCAATTCGTCTCCATTCCATTCCATTCTTCTTAATACTGTTCCATCCTATATCATTCTTTTCTTTCCATTCTTTTCAATTCCATTCCCTTCTGTTCCATTACCCTCCATTCCATTCCCTTCTATTACGATACGTTCCATTTCATTCCATTCCATTCCATTCCAATACATTCCTCTCCATTCCATTCCTCTCCATTCCATTTTATTCCATTCCATGCCTCTCCATTCTTTTCCATTTCACTCTATTCCATTCCTTTC
>NW_007049249.1:0-713 GCF_000164805.1 Carlito syrichta
TCAAAAAGTCCAACTGTCTGCTACTTAGTACAAGATCTAAGACTCATTAATGCTGCTGTCATCCCCATTCACCTGCTAGTCCCCAATCCTTATACCATTTTATCTTCAATCCCTCCAACCGCTACTTAAGATCTCTCTTAAGATCTTTTGTTGGTGTGGGGTAGCCATCTCACACCAACAAAAGGCCATAACAACAGACCAAAAAGCCTTAATCCAATCCCTACATATGCCCAAGACTAAAGAGGAAATCCAATCATTTTGGGGACTGGCTGGATACTTTCGGGCGTGGATTCCCAACTTTGCCCTACTTGCAAAGCCGCTCTATACTCTCATAAAGGGATACCACAATGAGCCACTCCTAACACCTCCTCCATCAAACAACCTTTTATTACCCTTCAGCAAGCCCTCATGAGGGCCCCCGCTCTCCATCTGCCAGATATACACCGACCTTTCATCTTTATATGTGCATGAAAACAAAGGGGTGGCCTTGGGAGTCCTAGGGCAGCTTTGTGGACAGATGTTCGCCCCGGTGACCTATCTCTCAAAACAGTTAGACCACACCATCCAGGGCTGGGCCTCATGTCTGCGAGCGCTGTCCACCACCCACATGCTGGTGTGCGAATCCAAAAAACTCACTTTCGGGGCCCCTATCACAGTAACCTCCCCCCATCATCTACAGCACCTCCTAAGCTACAAAGGCCTTCAAACGCTAC
>NW_007049250.1:0-415 GCF_000164805.1 Carlito syrichta
CGTTTCCCTACATTCCATTCCATTCCATTCAATTTCCCTCTGCTCCATTCCATTACTCTCCATTCCATTCCAATCCATTCCATTCCATTCCACTTGATTCCATCCCATTCTATACCATTCCACTCCATTCCTCTGCATTCCATTAAAGTCCATACCGTTCCTCTACATTCCCTTCCTTTCCAATCTATACCATTCCATTGCATTCCATTCCATTCCATTTCTCTCCATGTCGTTCAATTCCATTCCATTCCATTCCATCGCATTCCTCTCCATTCTATTCTATTACATAAATTTCATCTCCATTGCATTCCAATGCATTCCATTCCATTCTTCTCCATCCCTATCTATACCATTACATTCCATTCCTCTTCTTCCATTCCAATCCATTCCATTCATCTACATTCCATTCTATTCC
>NW_007049251.1:0-397 GCF_000164805.1 Carlito syrichta
AGCTAACTCGTAGGCTCACTCGCCTGCAAACCAGTCAGCAAACTAGTTGGCTCTTTCAACAGCCAGCAGGGCAAGTAACTTGTCAGCTCACTCGAAGCCCAACAGGTCAGCTACCTAATCGTTTGCTCACCAGCTGACACATTAAGTCAGTTCTCTAGTTGGCTCATACACCGGCCAGCTTGCTATGGCAGAGCAAGCATAGGATTGCCTGCCGGCCGACTAGTTACTTAAGCAGACAAGTCAGCTCACTCTCCGACTGACTAGTTAAGTCAGCACACCTGTCATCTCACTTGCTGGCTGACAAGTTTAGTCAGCTAACCAGTAGGCCTACTAGCCAGACCGCTTGTTAAATCAGCTAACCAATCGACCAACTAGTGGACCAACTTGTCAGCTGACA
>NW_007049252.1:0-524 GCF_000164805.1 Carlito syrichta
CGTTGCCCATGCTGGAGTGTGGTGGCTTTCTATCAGCCACCAAAGCATTGGCATGCCAGGCTCTGCCGAGTCTTTTTCCGACCTTCCAAGGAGACAGAATGACAGGCGCACCCCACTGCAACCAGCTTATTTGGCATAGAAGGTAGATACGAGGTCTCTCCGCATTGCTTGGGTGGGTCTTGGCCCATGGGCTGGGGCCAGCCACTGGCCTCTGCCTCCCAAAGTGCTGTAAATATGAGGCTAACCCCCTGAACTTGGCTTCGATCCTTCATCGAACACAAACTGGAAGACTTGCCCTGGTGGCCCGCGTCTGGAATCCCAGCACTCTGGGAGCCCAAGGCAGGAGGATGGCTGGAGCCCAAGAGCCCAAGGCCAGCCTGAGCCATGCAGGGAGACCCCGTCTCTTCACCCACCGAAACAGGGGATCTGGTGTCAAGGTACCCATCGTCCTGGCCACTCCAGAACCTGAGGCTGGTGGATCGCCAGAGACCACGATTTTCAGATGGGTGGGGAATGACACTCAT
>NW_007049253.1:0-367 GCF_000164805.1 Carlito syrichta
CCTAGCTACCTAGCTAGCCAGCTGAAATAACTAGCTGACATAACTAGTGAGCCAGCTGGCTACCCATCTGACATAACCAAAGTTTTAACTAACTAGCCAGCTGACTAGAAGCTGACTTCATTAGCTGACTTAACTAGCTAGACAGTTGGTTAACCAGCTGACTAAACTAGCTGACTTTACTAGCTGGCCAGTTGGCTAGCCAGCTGTATTAACTGCCTAGCTACCTAGATAGCCAGCAGCCTAGCCTGCTAACTTAACAAGTTGATGTAATTAAGCAGCCAGCTGACTAGCTAGCAGGCTTAACTAGCTACCTACCTAGCTAGACAGCTTGATAGCCAGCTTACATAACTAGCTGCCTAACTAGATA
>NW_007049254.1:0-460 GCF_000164805.1 Carlito syrichta
AACGATATGTTTTCATTCATAAGTGGACCTTGAACAATTGACATAATATAAGAAAGCAATTGGCAGTAGTGGGAAACTGCTGGGAGGGGGCGGCACACCTCATCAGTAAGGGTACCTGAATAATGAACATATATATACCTAACCCTGACCTATACCCCACATCTTTAAAAATAAAAAAAAGAAGTGTGAGGTATCATTTTTGGCCTTCTTTATCATTATTTAATTTTTCTTTATATCTCAATTTTTCCTTGAAATCGACTTTATCTGATATTAATGCAACTACCTGTTTTTCTTTGGATTAATACTTGTATTTCTTTCTCAAGTTATTATACTGTAAATCTATGTTTTATTACATAGGATGAGTTTCTTTTTTTTTTTTAGGCGGAGTCTCACTCTGTCACACAGGGTGAAGTGCAGTGGCACGATCGTGGTCAACACAACATCAAGCTGCTGGGCTCCA
>NW_007049255.1:0-767 GCF_000164805.1 Carlito syrichta
GTTTTTTTTTTTTTTTTTTTTTTTTTTTTTGCGAGAACATGCACTTTATTGACTGCCATAGTAGAAAATGGTATTAGTATAAGCTGCTGTATAATGTGGTATGGGAAATGGACAGGAAACGGAACGTAAAGTACGAGGGGCCCCACCATGGGCAGATCATATTGCCTCAGTCTATTGTAACACTAAGAAGATTTGCATGATGCCTCAAGCATGTAATCTCAGCATCTTGAGAGGCCAAGACAAGAGGATTGTCTGAGCTCAGGAGTTTGAGACCAACCTGGGCAACTTGGTATGGCCTCACCACTACAATAAATAAATAAATAGCCTGGCATGGTAGCCACTGGACTCTAGTCTGGGCAACACTGTAAGACTCCAACTCAAAATGAAAAAATAAACAAACACTAAGATGACAAACCTGGAACAATGATGATGCCAATGGTCACAAGGATTCTGAAGATCATGACCCAGATGTTTAGGCACTTGGTAGTGGAGACATAGGCCTTGATCTCATCCACAATCCCATGATCTTCTTGTCCCTAGGCTTCAAAAAATAATTTTAAACTTTCTAGAAGGACATGGTATGTACGACTTGTTTAGATAACTTCACCTGAGAAAATAATCCCAGAGAAATTGGAGGAAGTGGAAGAAATGTCTGGTTCTCAGGTAAACGTATCCCAGGGAAGGGGCTGTAGCCAGTTTCCCTACTGGACTGTCATGTTTTTAGTATGTGCAAACCTTTACTTCTATACTTGTGATGGTCCTCCCTA
>NW_007049256.1:0-526 GCF_000164805.1 Carlito syrichta
AGGCGGGAGGACTGCTTGAGTCCAGGAGTTCAAGACCAGTTTAAGACCTTGCAGCAGAGCAAGACCTCGTCTCTAAAAATGAAAAATTAAAAAAATTAGCTGGACATCGTGGCACGTATCTGTAGTCCCAGCTACTTGGGAGGCTGAGACAGGAGGATTGCCTGAGCCCAGGAGGTCCAGGCTGTGGTGAGCCATGATTGTGCCACTGTGCTCCAGTTTGGGGGACAAAAGAAGCCAGAAAGGAGCAGGCACAATCAGAATAATCATTCCTCTCATTGCAGATGAAAAGTATTTAGTTTTGCAAAGCCATCATATTTATTGTATTGTATTTTTTGTGAGTTGGAGTCTCACCCTGTTTCCCAGACTGGAGTGCCGTGCCCGCTCCCGGCCACTGCAGCCTCGACCTGCTGGACTCCGGCGATCCTTCCACCTCCACCTTCCTAGTAGCTGGAACTAAAGGCACGCGCTACCACGCCCGGCTCATTTTTCTGATTTATTGTAGAGATGAGGTCTCACCAAGTTGCCC
>NW_007049257.1:0-367 GCF_000164805.1 Carlito syrichta
AGAAGATCACCTGCCACCATGCTGAATCCTCAGGCCTTATAGACTGTACCCGCATTGGGGCAGATTTGGCTTCAGAGAAGGAAGGGAACTGCCTATACCAGCTATGCTAAAATCAGGGACCAAGGGGAAGATTATTTCTCTTGTTTCTTTTTGCTTCTTTTCACCCTATAGAGTTGCATGTAATTAGATTCAGTGTCATAGTCTTAACAACATTGCACTGTGTATTGGACAGAGCAATGTTGAGTTTCAGTTGTGTCAGTGAGCCCACATAGTTGTGTAACATCATTCATAGGAAGGCCTCAGATTTTTTCAAAGAACTCTATGAAGATTACGGGCTTTACATGGTATAAATACAAAGTATGAAAAA
>NW_007049258.1:0-896 GCF_000164805.1 Carlito syrichta
TAGTAAGAAGTCATGTAGATTTTTGTTAGAGAAACTGTGGAATACCGATTTCTCCCGTTTATTAGCAAGAGACCATGTAGTTTCCTGTATATGAGGATTGCTATTACCCACATTCATGCCTCGAATCCCTGATTCTTCTTTAGCCGTCAGCAAGATGTCCTGTAGATTTTAGGACTGAGGACTTGTATAACCCAGATTCCTTATTTTTAGCAACAGTCGTGCAGTTACCTGTATATGAGTACTCCTGTTCACAGATACATGCGTCGAAAGCTTCATTCTTCTTTAGATCTTAGGAAGACGCTGTATATTTTTATGGAGACTGAGAAAACATGTCACCTACATTCCTTATTCTTTCTTAGGAAAAGTCAGTGCATTTGTCTGTATATAAGCATTTCATTTCCCTAATATATGCTTCAAAAACCCAAATTCTTGTTAAGCTCTTAGGAAGAAATCCTGAAGTTTTATTGGGAGGGAGGACCCATGTAAACCAGATTCCTTATTCTCCTTTAGCAATCAACAGTGCAGTTTCTTGCGTATGAGCACTCCCATTATCCAGATTTCTACTCCCAAAACCTGAATGGTGGTTATCTCTTAGCAAGATGGTCAGTAGGTTTTCGGTCTGGAGGCCTCATGTAGCCAAGTTTCCTTATTCTTCCATAGCAAAAGGTCGTGTAGTTTTCTATTTATGAGGACTCCCATACTGAAATTCCTGCTTTCTTCTGACCAAGATGCCAAGATATTTCCTGGTGACCTAGAAATCCCGATGTTGTATATCAAACGAAAGACTCCCATAAATTTCCTGAGGAATTGGAACCCAAGATTCCTGGTCACTTCCCAAAGACACACTAAAAATGTGGCGACATAGAAGCCCAGATTGCTGATTAAACCTTATTAAG
>NW_007049259.1:0-478 GCF_000164805.1 Carlito syrichta
TTAATATTAAAATGATTGAGATTTTACAATCTTTTTCGTATAAGAACTTCAAAGTCTAGTCTGTATTTTATACTCATAGAACATTATCATTCTGATGGCAAATTTTATCAGAAATATTTAACCTCTATTTTGATTTTATAAGACATACAACTGAAAAAATTGATTTGACTGGGTAGAGTAGCTCATACCTGAATGCCAGCACTTTGGGAGGCCAAGACAGGAGAATTTGGGGCCAGGAGTTCCAATTCATCCTGGGAAACATAGCAATACCCAATCTTGATAGATAGGTAGGTAGACAGACAGACAGATAGATACCTAGTTAGCTACTTGGTAGGCTGAGCCAGAGGGATCACTTGAGTCCAGGAGTTCTGGGCTGCAGTGAGTTGATTGCATCACTGCACTCCAGCCTGGGTGACAGAGTGAGACCTTATCTCTTAAAAAAAATTCATATGCCAAAGGGAGTCTACACATACTTAAG
>NW_007049260.1:0-680 GCF_000164805.1 Carlito syrichta
GAGTTAAGTCAGCTGGTTGAGTCAGCTAGCTAGCTCATTAGCTATCGAGTTAAGTCAGATGATTAAGTCAGCTAGCTAGCATGTTAGATAACGAGTAAGCTAACTATGTAGCCATCTGGGTAAGTCAGCTAGTTAGCTATTTAAGTCTGCTTGTTAGCTAGGTAGCTAGCTAGTTAGCTAACTATTTAAGTTAGCTGGATAGCTAGGTAATTTGCTAGTTAAGTCAGCTAGTTAAGTCAGCTGGCTACCCAGCTGGCTAGCTACATAGTGAACCAGTTAAGTCAGTTGGCTAGCCGCTGACTAGATGGTTAATTCACCTAGTTAAGAGAGCTGGCAAGCCAACTTGCAACGTAGCTGGCTAGCTAGTTAAGTCAACTAGATAGTTACCTGGTTAGCTAGTGATGTCAGTGAGTTATGTCAACTGGCTTGCCAACTGGGTAGCTGGTTAAGTCAGCTTGTTTAGTTAGCTGTCTAGCAAGCTGGCTAGGTAGGTAGCTAGCTAGATAAGTCACCTTTCAAGCCAGCAGGCTAACTGTTCAATTTAGGTAGTTAAGTCAGCAACCTTGCCTGCTGCCTAGGTATGTAGCTATCTAGTTAAGTGAGCTAGCTAGCCAGCTTGCTAACTTAAATCAGCTAGTTAAGTCAGCTGTCTATCCAGCTGACTTGCTGGTTAAGTCAGT
>NW_007049261.1:0-961 GCF_000164805.1 Carlito syrichta
GCGGGTCTCGAACCCGCGGGCTCAGGCAATTCACTCACCTCAGCCTCCCAAAGGCGCGGGATTACAGGCTGAGCCACCGAGCCCGGCTCTCTTCTAATTTATAAATTAAAAAATTTGACCAGGCTCAGTGGCTTACACCTGTAATCCCTGCACGTTGGGAGGCAGAAGTGAGAAGACTGCCTGAGCCCAGGACTTCCAGATCAGCCTGAGCAACTTGGTGAGACTTTGTCTCTATGATAAATTGAAAAATTAGCCAGGCTTAGTGGTGCACCAATTTCAGCTACTCAGGAGGCTGAGAGAAGAGCCTGAGCCCAGAAGGTTGATGCTGCAGTGAGTTATGAGTGTGCCACTACACTCCAGCCTGGGTGACAGAGTGAGACTCCAACTCAAAAAATAAACTAACTAACTAACTAATTAAATAACTAACTAACTAACGCGGGAAGAAGAGAAAGAAGAAAATGGAAGGCAAGAAAGAGAAGAGACTAACAGCCGAGTTCAGTGGCTCAGCCTGTAATCCCAGCACTTTGGGAGACCAAGGCAAGTGGATTGCCTGAGCCCACGGGTTCGGGACCAGCCCAGGCAACTTGGCGAGACCTTGTCTCTACAATAAAATAAAAAATAGCTGGGCGTGGTAGTGTGCACCTATATTTCCAGCTACTCGGAAGGCTAAGGCGGAAGGATCACTGGAGCCCAGAAGGTTGATGCTGGGTAGGCTGTGAGAGTGCACGCCACTACACTCCAGCCTCGGCGAAGGAGTAAGATTCTAACTCAAAAAATAAAATAAAAAATAAAAAAAGCAGCCAGGCTCGGTGGCTCAGCCTGTAATCCCAGTGCTTTGGGAGGCTGAGGTGAGTGGATTGCCTGAGCCCACGGGTCGAGACCCACCTGGGCAGCAAGACCTCATCTCTACAATAAATCAAAAAATCAGCCAGGCATGGTAGCGTGCGCCTGTAGTTCCTGC
>NW_007049262.1:0-365 GCF_000164805.1 Carlito syrichta
CTAATGAGATAGTTAGCTGATTTAATGAGTTGGTTAACTAGTTAGCTAACTGTTTTATCTAATTGGTAAACGAGTAAAATAGTTGACTTACATAGTTGGTTAACTAGTTAACTAGGTGACATAACATGTTGGTTGACTAGTCGGCCAACATGTTAGCTGGTTTAATACATTGGCTCACTACTTGGCCGACTTGTTAGCTGGCTTAACAATTGGGCCGATTAGTCAGTCGACTAGATCACTTGGTCAACCCACTAGTTAGCTCGGTTTACTAGTTGGCATACTGGTTTGCTGAACTAACTCGTCCGCTGACTTGTTGGCAAATTAGTTAGCTGTCCTAACTGGTCGGCTGACTAGTACCTGAGCTA
>NW_007049263.1:0-385 GCF_000164805.1 Carlito syrichta
GGATAGCTATGAAGCTAGGCAATTAAGTCATCTGGATAGCCAGCTGGCTAGCTAGGTAGTTATCTAGTTATGTCAGCTGTCCAGTCAGCTGGCTAGCTAGTTAAGTCACATAGTTAAGTCAGCTGACTAGCCACCTGGCTAGCTAGGGAGTTTCCTAGTTAAGTCACCTGGATAGCAAGCTCTCTAGGTAGATAAGTCACCTAATTAATTCAGCTGGATAGCCAGCTGCCTAGCTATGTAGCAAGCTAGTTAATTCAACTGGCTAGAAAGCAGGACAGCTAGTTAAGACAGCTAGTTAAGTCAGCTGGCTAGCTAGTTCTCTGGCTATGTAGTGACATAGTTAAGTCAGTTGCCTAGCCAGCTGTCTAGCTAATAAAGACAGTTA
>NW_007049264.1:0-461 GCF_000164805.1 Carlito syrichta
ACTCCCGCCCCGCCTCCTGCTCCTTCCTTCATCTTCCTCCCCTTTCCCCATCCTCCCCTTCCTCTTCTGGCCCCTCTTTTCAGGGAATCTTGCTGCACCCACACCTGCGTCTCCCCTCCCTACCCCTGGCCCTGTCATGGCGGGCAGCCGCCCCTGCCTCACCAGCTCTCTCCTTGCTTTTCTCTTTCCTCTTTCTCTGGATTTATCTGCAACTTCCACTCAATCGAGCCAGGCAAGTCTGCACTTTCCTGAGAGCCACAGGACCCCTTTCGCCCTCTAAGCAGATCCTGCCTCTTCACACACGGCCGAAAAACTAAACTGTGTCTAGTGCTGAGATCAATGACTGTGCTTTCTTTGTGTAATCTTGTGGCCCAGCTACAAGAGCAAGCTGTTCCCCTGACATCCTCCCTTCAAATTGTGCCACCTCCAGTGAGCCTCCCTGTCATGTCTGGCCTGTGTAC
>NW_007049265.1:0-507 GCF_000164805.1 Carlito syrichta
AGTGGAATGAAATGGAAAGAAGAGAAGGGAATGGAATTGAATGGAAAGGAGCGGAATGGAGTGGAGAGGAATGTAATGGAAAGGAATGGAATGGAATGGGAAGGAATGGAGAGGAATGGAATGGGGAGGAATTAATGGAATGTAATTGAAAGAAATGGAATGGAATGGAATTGAATGCAAAGGAAAGGAATGAAACGGAGCGGAATGGAAAGGATAGGAATGGAATGGCGAGGAAAGGAATGGAATGAACAGGAATGGAATGGAATGGAAAGGTATGTAATAGAAAGGAATGGAATGTTATTTAATTGAATGGAATGGAATGAAATTAAATGGAATGGAAGGGAAAGGAGAGGAATGGAATGGAAAGAACGTAGTGGGATGGGGAGGATTGCAATGGAATGGATTGGAGAGGACTGGAATCGAGAGGAATGTAATGCAATGGAATGAAGTGGAATGGATTAGAATTCAATGGAATGGAATGGAATGAATTGGAAAGGAAAGAAATGT
>NW_007049266.1:0-640 GCF_000164805.1 Carlito syrichta
AATTTGATAGCCAGGTGGCTAACCAGCTGACTTAACTAGCTGGCTACCTACATATCCTGCGGGCTTGCCAGCTGACCACCTATCAACCTAGGTAACCAGCTGAAAGTGAGCTCACTTAACTAGGTGACTTAACTAGCTAGTCAGCTGACTAGGCAACTGACTTAACTAGCTAACTACCCATTAGGCAGCTGGCTAGCCAAAGGACTTAACTAGCTGACTTAACTCGTTAGCCAGCTGACTTGAATAACTGACCAAACTAGCTAGCTTCATAGCTATCCAGCTGACTTTGCTAGCTGAAATAACTAGCTAGCTACCTAGCTAGCTTTCTAACTAGCTAACAGGCGTAACAAGTTGACTTAACAAGTTAACTTGCTGACATAACTAGCTGACTTCAGTGGCTAGTTACCTAGCTACCCAGCTGAGTTTACTAGATGAAATACTAGCCAACCATCTGTCTAGCCAACTGAATAAACTAGCTTTCTTATGAACTAGCGAGCTGGCTAGCCAAATGACTTAATGAGGCGACATAACTAGCTTGCCAGCTGGATAGCCAACTGACTTAACTTGTTGATTAACGAACTAGGCAGCTAGCCAGTCACGTGATTATTCTAGCTGGCTTAATTAGTTATCCAGCTGGCTA
>NW_007049267.1:0-533 GCF_000164805.1 Carlito syrichta
TAGCATTTTTCTAGAAACACACACATATAGAACAGGCAACCCTCATAGGTATCTCGGGTTTGAATCTAGACCATTGCAATAAAGTGAATACTGCAATAAAATAAGTCACATGAAGTTTTTGGTTTTTCATTGCATATAAAAGTTATATTTAGATCATGCCACTGCACTCTAGCCTGGGCGACAGAGCAAGACCTTGTCTCTTAAAAAAAAAAGTTTTGTTTACACTCATCTATATAACGTGCAAGGAGTTATGTCTAAAACAAAGTATGTGCTTTATTTAAAAAATACTTTATTAAAAATATTAACGATAGCCGGGCTCGGTGGCTCAGCCTGTAATCCCGCGCCTTTGGGAGGCTGAGGTGAGTGGATTGCCTGAGCCCGCGGGTTCGAGACCCGCCTGGGCAGCGAGACCTCATCTCTACAATAAATCAAAAAATCAGCCGGGCGTGGTGGCGCATGCCTGTAATTCCGGCTACTTGGAAGGCTGAGGCGGAAGGATCGCCGGAGCCCAGCAGGTCGAGGCTGCGGTGGCC
>NW_007049268.1:0-1142 GCF_000164805.1 Carlito syrichta
TGGAGAGGAATGAAATAGGGATTGATGGAATGGAATGGAATGGAATGAAGAGTAATGGAAAGGAAAGGAATACAATGGAATGGAAGGCAGTGAAATGAAATGGAATGGAATGGTATGGATGGGAATGGAATGGACAGGAATGGAGAGGAATGGAATGGAATTTAATGGAGTAGAATGGAGAGGAGTGGAGAAAATGGAGAGCAATGGAATGGAAAGGAATGGAATGGAATGGAGAAGAATGAAATAGGGATTGATGGAAAGGAATGGAATAAAGAGCAATTCAATGGAATGAATTAGAGATGAATGGTATTGAATGGAGAGCAATGGAATGTAGAGGAATGGAATGGAACGGATTGTATTGGAATGGCATGAGGTGGAATGGAATGGTATGGAACGGAATGGATTGGCAAGGAATGGGATGGACTAGAGGGATGGATTGGAATGGAGTGGAATGGAAAGGAATGAAATGCCGAGGAATGGAATGGAATGAAATGCAGAGGAATTGAGTGGAATGGAATGGAGACGAATGGAATGAAATGGAAAGGCAAGGAATAGCATGAATGGAAAAATGAGAGAGGAACGGAATGAAATGGATAGGAATGGAATGGAACGGAATGGAAAGGAATAGAATGACGAGAAATTAATAAAAATGAAGATGAATGGAATGGAATGGAGAGGAATGGAATGAAGAAGAATGGAATGGAATGGTTTGGAATGGAATGGAGAGGTATGGAATGGACAGAAATGGAATGGAATGGAGAGTAAATGAAAGGAATGGAATGGAAAGGAATGGTATGGAAATGACTGGAATGGAATGGATAAGAATGGAATGAAATGGGAAGAAATGGAATGGAGTGGAATGGAATGGAATGAAGTGGAATGGAATGGTATGGAGTGGAATAGAGTGGAATGAAATGGAATGGAGAGGAATGGATGGACTGGAGTGGAGTGAAATGGAATGGAGTGGAGTGGAATGGAATGGATTGGAATGGAATGGATTGGAATTGTATGCAGTGGCATGGAGAGGAATGAACTAGAGATGAACGGAAATAAATCAAATGGAATGGAATGGAGGTGAATGGAATTCAATGGAATGGAATGGAGAGGAAGGAAAAGGAATGAAATGGAGAGTACTGGAATGG
>NW_007049269.1:0-362 GCF_000164805.1 Carlito syrichta
GGAGTTTGAGACCAGCCTGGGCAACTTGGCGAGAACTTGTCTCCAAAATAAATCAAGACAGATTAGGCTGGGCTTGGTGGCTCAGCCTGTAATCCCAGTATTTTGGGAGGCTGAGGCGAGTAGATTGCCTGAGCCTGCGGGTTCGAGACCCAGCCAGGTAACTTGGCGAGACCTGATCTCTACATTAAATCAAAAATTAGTCGGGTGTGGTAGTGTGTGCCTGTAGTGCCAGCTACTTGGAAGGCTGAGGCGGAAGCCTCGCCGGAGCAGGTCAAGGCTGCAGTGGCTTGGGAGCGTGCCACTGTACTCCAGCCTGGGCGATGGAGTGAGACTTCAAAAAAAACAAGAAAAGAAAAATTAAC
>NW_007049270.1:0-361 GCF_000164805.1 Carlito syrichta
ACAAGTTAGCATGGTTGACTTGTTTGCTGGCTAATATGCTCACCTAACTAGTTGGTTGAGGGGTTGGTCGACTATTTAGCTGACCTAACTAGTCAGCCCACAAGTTCACCAACCAAACATGTCAGCTGACCAGTTGGCCGACTAGTTGGTCGATTAGTTAACTGACATAAAAAGTTGGCCAGCTAGACTGCCGACCAGTTAACTTACTTAATTTGTCAGCCAGCGAGTGAGTCCACAGGTGTGCTGACTTTAGTTGGACGCGAGTGAACTAAAAAGTCAGAAGAGTTAACTAGTCAGCCAGTACATGAGCCGACCAGTGAGCTGAATTACTAGCCGACTGGCAAGTGACCCCAATGTGAGC
>NW_007049271.1:0-361 GCF_000164805.1 Carlito syrichta
CAAAAAAAAAAAAAAAAAAAAGCCAGAATAGTGAAAGCAACCTTAAGCACAGTGAAAGCAACCTTAAGCAACAAAGCTGGAGGTATTACATTACCTGATTTCAAATTATACTGCAAGGCTGTAGTAACACAAAACTGAGGATCTGAAAAGACACAGAAAATGATATAATGGACATTGGAGACGTAGAAGGGGGAGGATGAAGGGGTGCATGGACAAAATTTCATCTGTCGGATTCAATGTGAACAGGTAGGGGTGGGTGGGTACACTTAAAGCCTGGATTTTTTTCACCATTATACAATGCAACAATATAACCAAAAACTGCTTGTACACTCTAGAGCTATTGAAATAAAAAATATGTATC
>NW_007049272.1:0-377 GCF_000164805.1 Carlito syrichta
AAAAAAAAAAAAAACCCAAACATACAAGCATAAGTTTATAAATATATATAACAAAGATGTAAGTAACAAAAGAGAATTAGGAGAAGGAGTCACTTCCTTCAGGCTAGTATTTAGAATGAGAAAATTCGATTGAAATCTCAAGATTACTGCTCAAATCCAGAGTGGTTTCTTAACTTTATTTTTTATAGTTCCAAATTCATAAGAATTAACTATAACTGTATTCAAATGTAACTACAAAAAAACCATCTACAACCAAATATTATTTCTTTTATTTTTTTCCTCTTTATTCCAGAGCTGGATTTTGCAGCATTAATGAGAATCATTAAGAATTTGCTAGCCGGGCTCGGTGGCTCAGCCTGTAATCCCGTGCCTTTGGG
>NW_007049273.1:0-406 GCF_000164805.1 Carlito syrichta
AAAGAAAGAAAGAAAGAAAGAAAGAAAGAAAGAAAGAAAGAAAGAGAGAGAGAAAGAAAGTTATTCTCCAAACCTGTCCTCAGGCCTTCCCCCACCCCTCCACATGTGAGGGTCCCCCAAGCTTGGCACCTTCCAGCCCAACCCCCCAATGCCTGTTTCCACTTTGGTGCAGGACTTCCTGAGGGTTCCTGGCTGGGTTCCACTGAGCTCTCCTCTCCAAGATAAGAAATATGCCTCAGACAGGCCAGCTGTACGACTCAGCAAAGAGGACCTTCCTCAAAGAAATGCCAGGAACTCATACCTCACCTGGGGACATTACTTCACCCCCAGACCCATTTTATCTGGTTCTAAAGCCACTCGCCATTTGAACACACCATGTGCAGTTGAGAATGTGTGTACAATTCTG
>NW_007049274.1:0-355 GCF_000164805.1 Carlito syrichta
ACCACCAAAGAGAGGAAGATGGCATCATACCTTTTTCTGCTTGGTAAGAGTCTTCCTTCTACTGTTCAGAGTTCCTTTTAACAATTAATCACAGAATTGTGAGGTTGGTCGGTGTTATGAGAGATCAAATCAGCCTCATGCTTGAAAAGGGCTGCTCTTAAGTCATTCCAGGAAGACAGTTTGCATCACTTTCCATCAACGCAACCAGGGAATGAAGGCTGTGTCACAACAGTGGGCAATACACACGACAAGATCAACAGTAAAAAAATAATTCAGAACCGGGGTGCATTTAGCACAGTTTTATAAACATGTGAATGCAGGGAAACAAAGTTGGAAAGGAATACTCAAAATGAAG
>NW_007049275.1:0-393 GCF_000164805.1 Carlito syrichta
AGGAAGCTACATAGTTAAGTCAGCTAGATATGTCAGCTAGCTAGTTAAGTCAGCTAGTTACGTCACCTAGCTACAAGATAACTAGCTAGGTAGCAAGCTAGCTAAATCAGCTACTTAAGTCAGCTTGGTAGCTAGGTAGCTAGCTAGTTAAATCAGTTAGTTAAGTCAGGTTGCTTGCTACTTTAGTCAGCGAGTTAAGGAAGCTGGATAGACAGCTGCATGGCAGGATAGCTAACTAGTTAAGTCATCTGGCTAGCCAGCTAGCTAGCTAGTTAAGTCATCAAGTTAAGTCAGCTCATTTGCAAGCAGGTTAGCTAGGTAGTTAAGTCAGCTGACAAGTCAGCGGTCTATGTAGGTAGGTAGCTAGTTAAGACAGTTAGCTAGCCAACAGGT
>NW_007049276.1:0-359 GCF_000164805.1 Carlito syrichta
CAGGCTAGCTGTTCAAGACAGCTAGTTAAGTCAGCTGGCTAGCCTGATGGCTAGGTGTTAACTAGCTAGATAACTGTGCTGGCTAACCATCTTACTAGCTTAAGTCACGTAGGTAAGTCAGTTGGGTAGTCAGCTGACTAGATAAGTAGCCAGCTAGTTACATCAGCTGGCCAGCAAGATGACTAGTTGGTTAAGTCAGCTAGTTAAATCAGCTGGCAACCAACTGGCTAGCTAGATAAGTCAGCTCGTTAAGTCAGTTAGCTATCCAGCTGGTAAACTACATAAAAAGCTAGTTAAGTCACATAGCTAGCCATCTGGCTAGCTAGTTATTTCAGCTAGTTAATACAGCTGGCTAGCTA
>NW_007049277.1:0-412 GCF_000164805.1 Carlito syrichta
AACCCCCCTGGGTCTGAGAAAAAGTCAACAGAAAACTATTCGATGCTCTCTTATACCACGAAGTTCATGTAATCCAAAGGAGACCGAGGTTGATAAGAAAATACAATTCTGGGCTGATAAGAAAATACAATTCTGGGCAAGGTTCTCCGGAAGTCTCAAAGGTTGGCTGCACCCCGAGGGCACTTTCCTCCTTGCCAAGCAGTGTCTTCCCCAGAGTGGGCATTCAGTAAGTATGAATGACAGATTGTGAGGGTCCAAATCCACTGGGCACAAAGAAGCTCTTCTGCATCTTTTTTCTGGGAAGAAGGGGCATGTTGGCCGGGTGTAGTGGCTCATGCCTGTAATCCCAACACTTTGGGAGGCCAAGGCAGGAGGATCGCTTAAGGCCGAGAGTTCAAGACCAGCCTGGGCA
>NW_007049278.1:0-357 GCF_000164805.1 Carlito syrichta
TGTTGTGCCGCCTTTTGGAGGGGTTAACCAATAATACTTGCAATGATGTGTAAAAGACAGCTAATTTTTATTTTTTCAGCCCAGTCATGGAATAATTGAGCGGTACTTCTCAGATACTCTAGGAATGCGCTCTCAGCATCTGTTTTCTTGCCGATCCAGTTCTTCCAAATGTCTGTGCTCACTTCATGCACCACAGACTGGCAGGTCAAGTTGAAAGTAAAAACAAAAAAAAACTTAAGCAGTTTTTGCCTGTCATCCCAGCACTTTGGGAGGTCAAGGTGAGAGAATTGCCTGAGCCTGGGAGTTTGAGACCAGCCTGGGCAACATAGTGAGACCCTGTCTCTACAAAAAATAAAA
>NW_007049279.1:0-357 GCF_000164805.1 Carlito syrichta
CTGATGGAATGAAGGAGGTGGGGTGTGAAGGAAAGAGGAGTCAGATGACGATGGTCCCAAAGTTCCTGGCCAGAGCAGCTGAGAGGCTGGAATGAGGCTGGCTGCAAACAGGGCAGCTGCAGGAGAACCCAGCATTCACACTGGGCATCCTGCGTGGGTCTGGCCATCGGGTTGCCAAATGGAGAGGTGTGAGATGGGGGTGCTGCATGCATGAGTCTGGAGCCCAGGAGCGTGGTCTGGGATGAGGGTCATCGGCGACCTTTTTCTTTTTTTTGATCTCACTCTGTCACCCAGGCCAGAGTGCAGTGACACACTCACAGCCACAACAGCCTCGACCTGCTGGGATTACAGGCTTGA
>NW_007049280.1:0-511 GCF_000164805.1 Carlito syrichta
AACTGCTAATGACTGGACCTGGGACTGCCAGTGGTTATACTCTCACCAGTGGATGTCTTGTCATTGCTGATATCATTGTCATGAAACATCGTTGTCAACAGACATTCACTTAAGTCTTTTGGAGCTCCTTGTGTATACTGAGGTATACAGAAACCTTGTCATTTCATGATCATCAGGCCAGATGACCAAATGTCATGAACAGAATGGAGCATTGCAATATGTGAATTATAGTAAGAAAGTCCAGATCTCTCAGGGATGTATTCAGGTAACAAGGTGGAGGAGGGAGGAGATATAGGCAGAGAGAGACTGATTCTGAATTAATATTGCTGCTGTTACCATGTAAATACATCTTGTTACTGCTTCATCTTCACGAAGAGTTTTGAAGGAAATGTTTTTTCCAGACCAATAGCTCTTGCTATGCACCTAAGCCTCTGTTATTTATTTATTTGCTTATTTATTGAGTGGGAGTCTCACTATATTGCCCAGAGTTCAGTGCCACACTCATATCCAC
>NW_007049281.1:0-436 GCF_000164805.1 Carlito syrichta
GGATTAACACATGCCAAGGCCTGGGTCTGCGTGGCCATTTTTGAAAATGCCAGGATGCTGATATGGCTGGAACATGAATTACAAGAGAGAAGAGTTCAAAAGTGAAGTTGAAGTAGGCCAGGATCAGGTTGTAGACGACCTTAGTCAGGGGCTTGGGCTTCTGTTTTGAAAGTCAATGAGTGGGAGAAAGAGATGAGAGAATTGCCCGAGTCCAGGGGTACAAGACCAGCCTGGGCAACTTGGCAAGACCTTGTCTCTACAATAAATAAATTTTTAAAATAACCAGGTGTAGTGGCACATACCTGTAGTTCCAGTTACTTGGGAGGCTGAGGCAGAAGGATCCCCTGAGCCCAGCAGTTCAAGGCTGCAGTGTCCATGAATGTGACACTTCACTCCAGCCTGGGTGACACAGTGAGATTCTGACTCAAGAAAAAAT
>NW_007049282.1:0-356 GCF_000164805.1 Carlito syrichta
ACTCCCTGCCACCGTGGGCCACCCCGACGCCCACCCCGGACCCTCGCCACCCCTCCCGCGAGGCACTCGCTGACCCCCAGCCGCCACCCGGGGACCCAGCGCTGACGCGACGGCACCGAGCTACCCAGCCCTGCCGCCCCCTCTCCTTCCAGGGCGCCCGCCTCCATGTGCCGCGGGGCCAGAACCCGGATCGCGGTGGGTCGGTCGTGGGGTCTCCCGTTCCACCTCAGGGTGGCAGCAGCGTGCAATTCTTCCATCCCGTGAGAGCGGCGCGCACAACGGCCCCAGGAAACACTCCCGCCCCAGCTCGCTACCTGCAGCCAACACACCTACCCACTCAGCCAGCCGCCGGCACG
>NW_007049283.1:0-356 GCF_000164805.1 Carlito syrichta
CTGCATGTGGGCAGCGGGTTGCCCTGCACGATTCACTAGTTACCTGAGGAAAGTACCCTATGGGCAGTGCATGAGAAGGGGCCATGTGTCCAACCACAACTGGGCAGCAGGTCTGCTGTGTGGGGGGCATTATGGGTCTTTCAAATCATTGTCTTTCAAAGGTCCACTCTGCTCTTGCTGACCTGTGAACTTTGAGAAGTAACACCCTTCATACTTCTGCTGCCTCACCTGTGAAGTGGACTAGGGAGCTTAGTGAAGTCGGATAGATTCCGTTGTCATAAGGATTAAATATGTGACTTGCTTCTATGGCACTCCAGCCTCGGCTGTGCAGTGAGACCCCCGACTCAAAAAAAGTA
>NW_007049284.1:0-1984 GCF_000164805.1 Carlito syrichta
TCCTTTCCATTCCATTTCTTTCATTTCTCTCCATTCCATTCCATTCCTCTCCATTCCATTTTTCTCCATTCCATTCTCTTCCTCTCTTTTCCATTACTCTCCATTCCATTCTATTCTCTCCTTTCCATTCTATTCCTCTCCATTCCATTGCATTGCTCTCCTTTCCATTCCTCTCCATTCCATTCCATTGCTCTCCATTCCCTTCCATTCAATTCCATTCCGTTCCTCTCCATTCCATTCCATTCCATTCCTCTCCATTCGATTCCATTCATTTCCTCTCCATTCCATTCCATTCCTCAACATTCCATTTCATTCCATGGCATTCCAATCCCTTCCATTCCTCTCCATTCCATTACTCTCCAATCCATTCCATTCCATTTCAATCCATTCCTTTCCATTCTTCCTCATTCCATTTCTCTCCATTCCATTCTTTCCTTTCATTCCATTCCATTTTATTCCTCTCCATTCCTTTCCATTCTATTCCTCTCCATTCCATTCCTTTCCATTCCATTCCTTTCCATTCCTTTCCATTCATTTCCTCTCCTATCTATTCCATTCCTCTCCATTCCATTCCATTCATCTTTTTATCATTCCACTTCATTCCATTCCATTCCTCTCCATTCCATTCTTCTCCATTCCATTCCTCTCCATTCCATTCCATTCCTCTCCATTCCATTCCTCTGCATTCCATTCCATTCCTTTGCATTCCATTCCATTCCATTCTTCTCCATTCCATTCTATTCCTATCCATCGCATTCCATTCCATTCCATTCCTCTTAATTCCATTCAATTCTATTCCATTCCTTTCCCGTCCATTCCATTCCTCTCCATTCCATTCCATTCTTCTCCATTTCATTCCATTCCATTCATCTCCATTCCATTTCATTCCTCTCCATTCCATTCTTCTTCATTCCATTCCTCTCCATTCCATTCCTTTCTATTCCTCTTTATTCCATTCCATTCCTCTGCTTTCCATTCCATTCCATTCCTCTTCCTTCTATTCCATTCCATTCCTCTCCATTCCATTCCATTCCTCTCTATTCTACCCCATTCCAATCCTCTCCATGCCATTGCATTCCATTTCTCTCCTTTCTATTCCATTGCTTTCCTTTCCTCTCCATTCCATTCCATTCCTCTCCATTCCATTTTTCTCCATTCCATTCTCTTCCTCTCTTTTCCATTACTCTCCATTCCATTCTATTCTCTCCTTTCCATTCTATTCCTCTCCATTCCATTGCATTGCTCTCCTTTCCATTCCTCTCCATTCCATTCCATTGCTCTCCATTCCCTTCCATTCAATTCCATTCCGTTCCTCTCCATTCCATTCCATTCCATTCCATTCCTCTCCATTCCATTCCATTCCATTCCTCTCCATTCCATTCTATTCCTCTTTATTCCATTCCTCTCTATTCCATTCCATTCATTTCCTCTCCATGCCATTCCATTCCATTTCTCTCCATTCCATTCCATTGCTTTCCATTCCTCTCCATTCCATTCTCTCTTCTCCATTCCATTCCTCTTCATTCCATTCTATTCTCTCTATTCCTTTCCATTCCTCTCCATTCCATTCCATTCCATTCCATTCTTTTCCTCTCCATTCCATTCCTCTCTATTCCATTCTATTCCATTGCTCTCCATTCCTTTCCATTCAATTGCATTCCATTCCTCTCCATTCCATTCCTCTCCTTTCCATTCCATTCCCACTGTACCCCATCACAGAGAAATCTGGAATTGTTTGTGTGGGCAGGGCATGAAGGAAAGTTGGCCTCATCATTCTAACTCAAGGCTTCTTTTCATCTCAATTCATCACCATCCTGGGCTGTTTCTGAGTGTACCAAAATATTTCATTTATGTGCAAACTTTAGAATCTGGTACTAGATGTGATCATTTTTACTCCTCTGTGTGTGTGTCTGGGTATGTGTGTATTTGTGAATGTGTCTGTGTGTTTTAAATGAAATAGGCAAAGACTCATTCCATCCATTTG
>NW_007049285.1:0-355 GCF_000164805.1 Carlito syrichta
AAAAAAAAAAAAAAAAAAAGAATAGCAGCTAGTTCACTGATGCTGATGGGCTCCTAGAACACTTACCTAATGGAGGAAGCCTATACTACAAGGGATATTTGTATATATATATGTACACATACATATATTATATATATATATATATATATCGCTTATATATACTATATTATCTCACTTATGTCCGTTATACATTACAATATATTATATATCACAATTTTTAATCAATTCATCTGATTTTGGACACGTGCTGATTCTACATAAACCATGTTGCAAGATATGTATATGTATATGGGGATTGCTATATTTTGAGTATTTATCCTCTTAAACTTCAGGTTGAAATGTAATCTCAATGTTA
>NW_007049286.1:0-354 GCF_000164805.1 Carlito syrichta
CCCCAGGCTTGAGCCTAGAGGTCCTCAAACATGGTGTATCAGCAGATATTTGGGCTGTGGTTTTGGGAGGCCGAGATGGGAGATTGCTTGATACCAGGAGTTTGAGACCAGCCTGGGTCATGTAGCAAAACCTTGTCGCTCCATGGAACACAAACACTGGAGTCGCATGTGGTTGCCTCAACCTTCCTGGTTACACCGGATGCGGTGGTCACGTTATAGGGCAATCCTTTGCATTGTCCCTGCTGACAGAACATGCGAGTCCAGACTGGGCACGGTGGCTTACAGCCATCTGCGCCGCACCCTGGAAAGCTGAGGTGGGAGGCCGCCTGAGCCCAGGGGTGAAGAGACTAGCCC
>NW_007049287.1:0-551 GCF_000164805.1 Carlito syrichta
TTTCCTTGTTAAAATACAACTATAGATAATTTACAAAGAAATATTTCAACTTATGTTAATGAATACATACAATTTACGAAAATTTCACTTTTCCAACATTGTTTTTTGGGACAACAACTCTTTTCATCACTGTTTGCTTAATAATCTTTGCCTATGCTCTCGCTTGATACTTTATTAGATCCAAATAACATTTGCTTAAGGTTCTGCCATTTCTTGTTCATACGCATGGAAATAAATAGGTAGAGACATCACTACGGCCCCATCTCAGCAGAAAGTAGATACAAAAGAATGATCTTCACCCCATTTCCCAGGATTATAAAAATATTTCCAAGAGCAGGAGTGGAAAATGAAAGGTACCTATAAAAACCTAGAAGAAACTTAGCTTATTCTTAGTCTTTTGGCCTCAGTGTAGCAATTGACAAATATTCAGACATTCTACTGAAGGACAAACAGCAGTCTATCCCATCCCCCCTAGGCAAATCTTCAGATACAAGATCAGGCACTCATTCCTTTTTGATACTGCCTCAATGTCCCATACCTCTTATGGGCAG
>NW_007049288.1:0-359 GCF_000164805.1 Carlito syrichta
GCAAGCCAGCAGACTTAACTAGCTTGCTACCTAGCTAGACACTTGGCTAACCACTTGACTTAACTAGCTGACATAACCAGCTAGCCAGCTGGCTAACCAGCAGGCATAACTAGCTGATTTAACCAGATAGAAAGCTGGATAGTCAGTTGAATTAACTAGCTAACTTAAGCAGCTAGCCAGCTGGCTAGACAGTTGATGAAACCAGCTAGCTATGTAGCTAGCCAGCGGTGAGCCAACTGACTTAACTAGTTGACTTAACCAGCTACTGACTTAACTAGCTGACTTAACCAGCTACCCAGCTGAGTTGTCAGCTCAGTCAACTAACTGAATTAACTAGTTAGACAGGTGGATAGCCAGCA
>NW_007049289.1:0-1134 GCF_000164805.1 Carlito syrichta
ATTCCATTTCATTACACACCATTCCCTTCCATTCTTCTCCATTCCAGTGGTTTCCATTCCTTTTGATTCCATTCCCCACCATTCTATTCCATTCCTTTCCTTCCATTCTATTTCATTCCTTTCCTCTACATTCCATTCCTCTACATTCCATTCCATTGCATCCCTCTCCATTCAATTCCTTTCCACTCCATTCCATTTGATTACATTCCTCTCCATTCCAATGCATTCCATTCCATTCCACGCTTCTCCATTCCATTCCCTTCCATTCCTCTTCATTAACTTTCTATCCATTCCATTCCATTCCTCTCCATTCCATTCCATTCCTTTCTTTTACCTTCCATTTTATTTCATTCCATTCCTTTCCTTTGCTCTCCATTCCATTCCACGCCATTAAATTCCATTCAACTGCATTACAATCCATTCCGCATTACAATCCATTCCACTTTAATCTATTGCATTCCTCTCCATTCCTTTGCATTCCATTCTTCTACATTCCATTCCATTCTATTTCTGTCCGTTCCTCTATATTCCATACCATTCCATTCCCGTCCATTCCATTCCATTCCTCTCCATTCCATTCCTTTACTCTCCTTTCCATTCAATTCCATTTCATTCCATTCCATTCATTTCCACTCCATTCCATTCCATTCCGTTCCATTCCACTCCATTTCATTCCACTCCATTCCATTCCATTCCATTCCTCTCCATTCCATTCTATTCCGTTTTGTTCCATTCCACTCCACTCCACTCCATTCCTTTCCACTCCATTCCATTCCACTCCATTCAATTCCATTCCACTCCATTCCACTCCATTCAATTCCATTCCTCTTTAGTCCATTCCATTCCTCTCCTTTGCATTGCATTCAATACCATTCCTCTCCATTCCAGTATATTGCATTCCATTCCATTCCTTTGCTCTCTATTCCATTCCACTCCTTTCATCCCATTCCATTCCACTCCATTCCATTCCGCTGCTTTCCATTCCACTCCATTGCATTCCACTCCATTAATCTCCATTCCATTTTTCTTCATTGCATTCCATTTCTCTCTACCAATCCATTGCATTCCATTACATACCTCCCCATTCCACTCCTTTCCTCTCCATTCCATTCCTCGCCATTCCATTTCATTCAA
>NW_007049290.1:0-728 GCF_000164805.1 Carlito syrichta
CAGAAGCAGGAGACAACTCTGGAAAATGACAAGTTTTTATTGCTACGTTTGCAGTGGCTTTTGAGCACAGTACGAATGTCCCCGCGGGCCCGCCGCCCTCCCCGGCCCCACCCCTCCAGCCTCTGTCCTGGGTGGGGGCAGCCTTTCAGGGCCCACTCGGCCGGCTCAGGGCTTGACGGACACAGACGTGCGGGGGTTAAAGCTGCTACACGTAGGGAGACTCGAGATGTAGAAAGTGTGTCGGCCCTAAGCTCGGGGGTGGGAGCCATGCCCGGGATCCCGTCCCGGGGTCGTGCCGGCCCAGGGAGCAGGGTGTGGGCGAGCCTGAGCCTGCCCGCGAGCAGCCCCAGGGGCCCGGGACAGTGGACGGACAGCTTCTCCCCCACAGGCTTGTGCATACAGCGTGGGGAGGGGCACACGTTCCCCCGGACAATGCTGCCCCCACCCCTGCCCGCCTCCCTCCACACCTTTCGTGTCCATGGAGCCCCTGCTGGACACAGAGAGCAACCACCACACAGCAGGCCAGCAGACATAGGGCCACCTCCCTGTGGAGGGTCCCAGGCACCTCCAGCACCCCTGGCAGCCACAAGCCCTTGCTCCTAGGGACACCTCCCTGTGGAGGGTCCCAGGCACCTCCAGCACCCCTGGCAGCCACAAGCCCTTGCTCCTAGGGAAGGGAGACCCCGTGAATGCCGTGCCAACAGAGGGCAAAGCAGCTGGGCTCCGCC
>NW_007049291.1:0-352 GCF_000164805.1 Carlito syrichta
GCCAGCTGACCAGCAGGCTGACCTAACTATCAAGCTACCAAGCTAACCAGCTCGATATCCAGCTTTCTTAACTAGCTAGATAACTATGTAGTGCGTTGGCTTACCATCTGACTTAACTAACCAGCTACCCAGCTAACCAGCTGGCTAGTGAGCTGACATAACTAGGTAATTTAACTAGCTAGATAACTAGCTAGTCAGTTGACTTAGCTAACTAGCTTCCCAGCTAGGTAACTGACTATCTAGCTGACTTAAATCGCTGACATAACTAGATAGCAAGTTGACTTAACTAGCTTACTTAACCAGCTAGCTACCTAGCTATACACCTGGGTTAACTAGTTGTCTTAACCATCTA
>NW_007049292.1:0-351 GCF_000164805.1 Carlito syrichta
TGACTTAACTAGTCGGCTGGCTAGCAAACTGACTATTTTGCTGACCTGTTGGCCTGTAAGTGAGTCGACAAGTTATTTAACCTGTTGGCTGTCGAGTGAGCCAACTAGTTTGCTGACTGGTTGGCAGGCGAGCGAGCCAAATATTTAGCTAAACTGATGGAAAGTGCACGAGCCCACTAGTTACATGACCAGTTAGCTGAGTTGAAAGGCGACTAGTTAGCCAAGTAACTAGCTGACTTGCTACCTGACTTAACTAGCTAGCTGACAAGCTAGCTGGCTATGTAGATGACTTCACTAGCAAGCAAACAAGCTATCTAGCTGTCTAGCAAGCTGAATTAACTAGCTAACTAA
>NW_007049293.1:0-537 GCF_000164805.1 Carlito syrichta
CTCCTAGAGCCCTGGACATCGATGCCCCTGGACATCGATGGCCCCGGCCGTCTCACCCTGGGAACCTGGGAGCCTAGGGCCCAGAGCAACGGCCCTCTCACCTTGGGGTCCTCTTGGATCCCCAGGCCAAGAAGGGCCCCAGCCCTCTCACCTTGAGGCCCCACTGGAGCCCTGGGCCCAGAGACCAGGCCCTCTCACCCTGAGGCCCTCCTGGAGTCCCCCGTCCAGAAGCCCAGCCCTTTCATCCCAGGGCTCTCCTGGAGCACCGGGCCCAAAATTGCCCTGGCCCTCTCTCCCAGGGATGCCCCTGGATCCCAGGGCACAGAGACCTGGCTCTCTCTCCCTGGAGCCCTCCTGAAGTCCCAGGCCCCGAAGTCCCCAGCCCTCTCACCTTGTGGCCCACCTGGAGCACTGGACTCAGAAGGGCCATGGCCCTTTCACCCCATGGCCCTAATGGAGCCCCATGTCCTGAAGGATCCTGGCCCACTTACCCCGTGTTCCACCTGAAATTCAGACCCAGAGTCCCTGTCCACTCCC
>NW_007049294.1:0-370 GCF_000164805.1 Carlito syrichta
AGTCCTGGCTTAAATCCTTTTCTTGGAGATGTTGCACATGACTGCCATGACTGCTGTGACTTCCTTGTCGACCACCTGTGGATGTCTTGGAGATCCTGTGACACAGAGAGCCATTAATGTCCACCCACATATCATAGCCCCTAGAGAAGGACATGACAAGGATTCTAATGCTCCTGTACCTTCCCAAATGACATTCCTTAGAGCTACTGGAGGATGCACCTCCCCTTATCTCCTAGACATTCCCAATGGGTAGCTTCGGGGAATCCTTGGCTTCCCTATAGATAGTGCCCTATTTACTGGAAGATCGAATCCCCACCTGCTCTCCCTCTGAGCGGTCATAACTTTTGTAATTACAAGTTTCATGACTTTT
>NW_007049295.1:0-541 GCF_000164805.1 Carlito syrichta
CATCCAATGTAATACTATAACAAAATGACTGACGGTACTGGGAAACTATGGGGGGGAGGGGGAGGGGATTAACAGTACCATATATCTGTCTGGGGCTGGGAAAACACCTCTTATCAACAGGGTGTCTGAATGAAACGTAATTGTACACCTAATCCTTAACTGTACCCCACAAAACTATAATAAAAATACTGATTAATTTAAAAAAAAAAAAAAAAAAAAATATGAAGATTATTGGAAAAAACATAAAATGTTGGGTATATTTAGGGAAATGTATTTACTGAACACCTGTTTTGAGCCAAGAACATTATGTATTTATTTTATTTCATGTTTTGAACAATTCTGATCTATGGCCCTTTAATTTCCAGTTTATAAATGAGACAGCTAAGGCTTAGAGTGTTTAAGTTACTACTCTAAACCTGGAGATGAATTCCTGGTAGAGAGACCATCATGCGGTGTGTGGAGGCTAACACCAAAAGAACATACACAGTTTGAAGAACTGAAGAAAAGTCTCATGACTGACGATGGGGAGTTGGAAACACTA
>NW_007049296.1:0-350 GCF_000164805.1 Carlito syrichta
GGTTATAAGGAATTCCTGTTGAGTGAGAAATGTTAAATTGGGAACAAAATAGTTGGAAGGTCTTAGATTTATATGCTGGACCGTTGTCAGTGTTTAACTGCTTATGCATTCCAAGCTGTGAAAAGCAAAAGAATAAATGCTATACCACATCTCTATAAACTTCTCCGGTTCTTGCTGAAGCTAAAATGACATGAGAAAATGTATCTGTGGTAACATGTAAATAAGACAGTTTCCCAAAACTGGGGAGGTGGGAGAGACAGTATGAAGACTAGCAGTTTCCAAAAGATGCGGTATATCTGCAATGTAATATCAGTGTTGAGATATAAACTTGAGAGAAATTTATTATAGAA
>NW_007049297.1:0-373 GCF_000164805.1 Carlito syrichta
GTCAACTAATTAAGTTAGCTAACAAATCGGCCAACTACTGGGCCAACTTGGCAGCCAAAAATTTAGGTCAGCTAAATATTCTGCTGACTGGTTAGGTCAGCTAACTATTTGACCAAATAGTCAGCTGAGTTATTAGGTCAACAAACTAGCCAGTCAATTACTTAACCGAGCTATGGGGCCAAGTCCTCAGCCAACTAGTTATCTAAGCTAAATAGTCGGCCGATTAGTCGGCCAACTTGTTAAGCCAGCTAACAGGTTGACCAAGGAGTCAGTCAACATGGTAACCCCCTAACTAGTCAGCCGACTAATCAGCCAACAAGTTAAGTCACCTAGCTAACTCGTTAACTAAGTAGTTAAGTCAGCTATTTTACTC
>NW_007049298.1:0-734 GCF_000164805.1 Carlito syrichta
CAGCTGTCTTAACTAGCTAGCTACCTGTCTGGCTAACTGGCTAGGCAGTCGGCAATCTAGTCAGCGAACTGGCCATCTGGCTAGCCAGCTGGCTTAAATAGCCAGCCAGCTGGTTGGACAATGGAATAGTCAGCTGGCTAAAATAGCCAGCCACACTGCTTCTCGGTTGGCTAGCCAGCAGTCTTAACTAGCTGGCCACATATCAGTTGAGCCTGCTAACCAGCCGGATAACCTTGCCAGTCATCTAGCTAGCCAGCCGGCTAACCAGCTGTCTTAACTAGCTGATTTAACTAGATAGTCATCTGGCTAGCCAGCTGGCTTAACTAGCCAGTCACCAAGTGAGCCAGACGACAAACCAGCTCACTTAACTCACTGACATAACTAGCTAGCAAGCCAGTTACCCAGTTGAATTAATTACCTAGCTAGTGCCTAGATAGATGGCTAGCCAGTTGACTTAAATAGCTCACTTAACCAGCTAGCCAGCTGACCAGTCAGCTGACTTAACTCACTAGTTATGTAGCTACCCAGATGGTTAGCTACTTGAATTAACTAATTGACTTAACAAACTGACCAGTTGGCTAACCAGCTGACTCAACTAGTTTACTTAACTCGTTAGCCAGCTGGCTAGCCAACTGACTTAACTAACTGAAATCACTAGATAGCCAAGTGGCTAGCCAGTTGACTTGACTAGCTAGCTACCTATGTATCCCGCTGACTTGCCAGCTGACTTAACA
>NW_007049299.1:0-425 GCF_000164805.1 Carlito syrichta
TGTAGTTCCAGCTACTTGGAAGGCTGAGGCAGAAGGATTACCTGAGCCCAGCAGGTTGAGCCTGCAGTGGCCGTGAGCATGCCACTGCATTCCAGCCTGGGTGACAGAGTTAGACTCCAACTCAAAAAAAAAAAAAGAGCTCAGATTCTAGAAATATGCAAATGAAGTAGATATCAGAGAACTGCAAATTAAAATGACATTATGAGAGAGCAGTTTGCACTCATCAGAATGGCAAAAATTAGGAAGGTGGAAATGAGAGGTGGCTGGTTGGCCAAGCCCTGTGTGAGGCAGGCGGGCAAGTTGCTCAGAGCTGGGGCGCTGCTGCCAGTCTGGGGCAGAACTTGAACCCCACCCTGGCAGTGCTGAGCTGGTGGCCTTATCTGAAAAATGGAGATGATGTTATCATAGAACTGTGAGGATTCAAA
>NW_007049300.1:0-349 GCF_000164805.1 Carlito syrichta
ATTTCTAGCTTTCTTTTCAAGCTGGTAAATTAGTTCACAGTTAGGGTCAGTTGCCCCTGATCTGCTATAAAGGACAGTTCAGATCACCCCCAGTTCACCACTCAAATCTGGACTGTGTCTATTTTTCAAGCTTTTTCCCATTTCAGTGTTGTTACCTTTAATCGCCAGCAGATGGTGCTATCTCAGCTGTTCGCCCCAGAGGGGGTGGAGACAAACAGGAGTTGGGCAGAGACCAGAGATGGGAGCCTCCCTCAGGGCACACGGGAGGAGACCCACAGCTGGCAGGACTTCACGGTGGCAGCAGAGGTGGCAGCGATCCCAGCAGATCTTGCCTGCAGGGGCTTCAAGG
>NW_007049301.1:0-483 GCF_000164805.1 Carlito syrichta
ACCTGTAGTCCCAGGGACTCAGGAGGCTGAGCTAGGAGAATCATTTGAGTCCAGGAGTTTGTGACCAGCCTGGGCAACATAGCAAGATCCCATCTCTAAACAAACAAACAAAATATCTTATCTCTATGCGTAGTACAATGCCATCATCTCCCCACTGAACTTTTCCCAGAAATACCTCTCAGACACAAGGCCCGGCAGCTGCCCTCCCCAAGAGAACTCAAATGCATCCTGTTACTTCTATGCTTGTGGCCCCCCAGTGGCTCCCGTGGCCTCTGTGGCCACAGGATAAAGTCCAGGCTCCACATCCTGCCTCCTAAGGCCTTCGTGATCTGCTCCTGCTCCTAGCCAGTCTCGTTCTCAAATTCTCTGCCCTGCCACATCGGTACCCTTTAACCAGCCTGTGCCTTCTGTCCCCTCTGGGCCACCTGCTGTCCCCTCGTCCTGAGAACCTCCAGTCCCTTCACCTCCCTTTCAGGGGGCTCC
>NW_007049302.1:0-348 GCF_000164805.1 Carlito syrichta
TGGGCGACAGAGTGAAACTCCAACTCAAAAAAAAAAAAAATTAGCCAGGCATGGTGGCGCGCACCTGTAGTTCCAGCTACTTGGAAGGCTGAGGCAGAAGGGTTGCCTGAGCCCAGCATATTGAGGCTGCTGTGGCCATGAGTGTGCCACTGTACTCCAGCTTGGGTGTCAGAGTGAGACTTCAATTTAAAAAAAAAAAGTAGAAATGAAGTGACACTTTGTGTTAGAATGTGATATTACCCTATTGCTTTTCTGGTTTTTTTAAGGCACGTCATTGGTGTTAGAATTTCAGCCAGGTGACTTGTGCAATTCCAAGCTAATTCTTTATACTTACTTGCCATATTATAA
>NW_007049303.1:0-565 GCF_000164805.1 Carlito syrichta
CCTGCCTGACCAGCCTGCTAACCAGCCAGCTTATCTTGCTAGCAGTCTAGCTAGCCAGCCGGCTACCTAGCTAACTTAGCAAGTAGACATCCAGCTAGCCAGCTGGCTTAATTAGCTAGACACCTAGCTAGCCAGCTGGCTATTCAGCTCACTTAACTCACTGACTTAACTAGCTAACCAACTGGCTAGCCAGCAGACTTAATTAGCTAGCTACCTACCTAGCCAGGTGGCTAGCCAGCTGACTTAACTAACTGACATAACCAGCTAACAGCAGGCTAACCTGCTGACTTAACTAGCTAGCTACCTAGCTACACAGATGGCTAGCCACTTGAATTAGCTAGCTGACTTAGCCAACTAGCCTTGTTAGCCAGCTGGCTAGCCAACTGACTTAACTAGCTGATATCAGTAGATTGCCAACTGGCTAGCCAGCTGACTTATTTAGCTAGCTATCTATGTATCCCGCTGGATTGCCAGCTGATGTAAATACCTAGATATCTAGCTATCCAGCTGAATAACGAGTTGACTTAACTAGGTGAGTTAACTGGCTAGCCAGCTGGCTAGCCCG
>NW_007049304.1:0-445 GCF_000164805.1 Carlito syrichta
GGCTAGCTAGTTAAGTCAGCTAGTTGAGTCAGCTGGTGAGCTAGGTAGCTAGCTTGTTAAAACATCTAGATAAGTCAGCTGTCTTGTTAGTTAGCTAGCTAGTTAAGTCTGCTAGTTAAGTCAGCTGGCTAGCTAGTTAAGTCAGTTAAGTCAGCTGGTTAGCCAGCTGCCTTTCAGGGTAACTATGTAGTTAAGTCATTTGACTAGAGAGGTAACAAGCTATTTAAGTCAGCTGGCTATCCGCCTGGATATCTAGTAAATTCAGGTAGTATAGTCACCTGGCTGGCCAGCTGCCTAGCTCGTAATTCAACTAATTAAGTAAGCTGGCTATCCAGCTGGCTAGCTATGTATGTCACCACGTTAAGTCAGTTTGCTAGGCAGCTCGCTAGCTAGGTAAAAAGCTATTTAAGTCAGATGGCTACAGACCTGACTAGCTAGTTATTTC
>NW_007049305.1:0-437 GCF_000164805.1 Carlito syrichta
TGAAGAAGGTCGGGGCTCTGTATCTGGGAGGGCACAAGTAAGGCAAAACTGGGCTGCATGAGGGTAAGCAAGGGCCAGGGAATGAGGGTTGGGGGCGGCCGGGCTACTCTGCAGTTTCAGTACCCTCCTGCTCCCGGGAAGGGATGGAGCTGCTTCCTCTCCGGGCCCGAGGGGGATGTCTTTCCTGATCCCCAACCCACACACACCCACACCCACACACACCCATGCACAGACACGCACAACCAAAAGTCACCTGAGGCTGGGTGCCCTGGCTCACGCCTGTAATCCCAGCACTTTAGGACGCTGAGGTGGGAGGATTGCTTGAGCCCAAGAGTTGGAGACCAGCCTGGGCAACATAGCCAGAACCTTGTCTCTCCAAAAAAAAAAGCCACCAGAACTCTCACCTTTATAAACACCTTTATAAGGGATGTTAAGAA
>NW_007049306.1:0-417 GCF_000164805.1 Carlito syrichta
CCAGTCGGCTCTCTCGCCGGCTGACTAGTTAAGTCTTCTGGCCTGTCGGCTCACTCACAAACCGAATAAAATCAGCTGACCAATCAGCTCACTCTTGTGCAACTAATTAAGTCAACTAACATGTCGGCTCACTCGCCAGCTGACTAGTTAGGTTGGCTCACCAGTCGGCTCACTCTTGGTCGACTAGTTAAGTCTTCTGACCAGTTGGCTGACTTGCTGGCCATTTAGTTAAGTCAGCTAACCAGTCGGCTGACTAGCTGGCCAACTAGTTGTCAGCTAACCAATTGGATGACAAGCCGGCCAAGTAGTCAATTGACAAATTAGCTCAGTTAACTAGTCAGCTGACTAGTTATGTCTGCTAACTAGTAGGCCAACTCATCGGCCGACTGGTTAGGTCAGAAAGCCAGGCAGCCAACT
>NW_007049307.1:0-780 GCF_000164805.1 Carlito syrichta
ATTTGTTTTGTTTTATCTTTTATTTTTAAAAACAAGGTCTCACTATGTGGCCACGCAGGTCTTGAACTCTTGGCCCCAAGAGATACTCCCACCTCAACCTCCTGAGTAGCTAGGATAAGCAATTTTTTAAATTAAATATTATAGAAAGGTTTTCTTGTACAGCAAATAACAAACAACCCAGATCACACCAACATTTTCAAAAAGCTGGCAGTGACAGTGAAAGCAAAGCAACAGATGAAATGATAGAGCTATCTTATCTAAAACTTTAATCAAAATATAACACACATTTACAATGGCAGTCTTCTTGCCTCTGACTCCCAAAGTGCTGGTATTACAGCTATGAGCCACTGGACCAGATTTTTTTGTTGTTGTTTTCATGTAAATAATGTGGTAGATAGTACAAAATTTCTGCCAATGACTAGTTGCATAATTTTTGACATTTCTTTGGACTTCAATTTAGAATGTAAAATAGTTAAAACCTTGCTACCCTTTGTCCTCGTGATCAGTTGCATTTGGGGTTAACTTTGTGGGTCCTTTGAGATGCTCTTTTAAAAAAATGAGATGAACCCTTGCTGTGGGTCAGGTATGATGCCAGGTTTCTCAGGTATACCTTAGGGAAGACAGACTGTTCTTCTCATGGAATGGACTGCCTCGGGGGAGACGAATAAATAATATTTTGCATACACGTTATGATAGATTGGGAGTAGTGATCCGTAGGATAATGTAACAGGGTTAGCTAACCTGATATACATTAAAAGAATAAAGAAAGCAGATCCATGT
>NW_007049308.1:0-679 GCF_000164805.1 Carlito syrichta
GTGGTACTCAGGCTGGACTCAAGCTCCTGGGCTCAAGCATTCCTCTTACCTTGGCCTCCCAAAGTGCTGGGATTAGAGATGTGAGCCACCACATGCAGCCTAAAAATATGAGTCTTCAAAAACTATTTCTGGCCGGGCTCAGTGGTTCAGCCTGTAATCCCAGCACTTTGGGAGGCCAAGGTGAGTGGATTGCCTGAACCTGTGGGTCTGAGACCCACCTGGCAACTTGGCAAGACCTCGTCTCTACAATAAATTAAAAATTAGCTGGGTGTGGTAGTGCATGCCTATAGTTTTGCCTTCTTTGAAGACTGAGATGGAAGGATCACTGGAGCCCAGCAAGTCAAGGCTGAGGTGGCCGGGAGTGTGCCACTGCGCTGCAGCCTGGGCGACAGAGTGAGACTCCAACTCAAAAAAAACAAAAAACAAAAAAAAACCCCTATTTCTAGCAACTGACCATCATAGGCCAAAAAACCCCCCAAAACATTGACCTAAACCTTATATAAAAATTAACTAGCCAGGCTCGGTGGCTCAGCCTGTAATCCTGCGCCTTTAGGAGGCTGAGGTGAGTGGATTGCCTGAGCCCGTGGGTTCGAAACCCGCCTGGGCAGTGAGACCTCATCTCTACAATAAATCAAAAAATCAACCGGGTGTGGTAGCGCATGCCTGTAATTCCGGCTAC
>NW_007049309.1:0-448 GCF_000164805.1 Carlito syrichta
TTAACTAGCTGATATAAATAGCTGGCCTGCTTGCTTGTCAGCTGAATTAACTTGCTTGCTATATAGTTAGTCATCTGGCTATCCAGCTGACTACATGATTGCTTAGTTAATTAGCAAGATAGCTGAGTTAATTAGCAAGCTACACGGCTAGCCAGCTGGATACCCAACTGACTTAACTAGGTGACTTAACTAGCTAACCAGCGGTCTAGACTGCTGTCATAACTATCTAGCTACCTAGCTAGCCAGCTGTCTAGCCAGCTGACTTAAATAGTAAGTTACCTAGCTAGCCAACTGGTTAGCCAGCTGACTTAACTATGTGGCTTAACTAGGTAGCCAGCTAGCTGGACTGCTGACATAACTGGCTAGCTCCATAGCTAGCAAGCTGTATACCAGCTGACTTAACTAGGTTACTTAACTAGCTAGCCAGCTAGCTGGACAGCTGACATAA
>NW_007049310.1:0-345 GCF_000164805.1 Carlito syrichta
ATCCCAGAGTAACAATCAGATTTTTGACTCACAGGAATTTTTGGTGGTGGTTGGCCCAAACAACTAAACTGATGGGTAGCCTACCTAAGCATGACCTGATCTGTAGAGTAGAAACCAGACCAGAGTCACCAGAGAATTGGAGAATTGCAGCTACTTTCTCAACTGAAAAACTCGTATGAATCAGAGCCTATTTTACTTAACTACTTCAAAAACAATACAAATAATTTTTAAATACAATTTTTGATGCTTTTAGCTAAAAGGGTTAAGAATCTCTTCAAGTCACATAACAAATCTGAATAATACTGAACTGTTCAGATAATCTGTAGTACTATTTCAGGAAGTAAG
>NW_007049311.1:0-381 GCF_000164805.1 Carlito syrichta
TAAGGTAAAATAATTCATACAATTATTTATAAGATTCTCACTTACCTTCACATCAATAACAATTTGTTGAGCTCTCACTTTAGGAGAATCAGGAGCATCCTCAAATTGCTAATAGATCTCTTATACAAGAGAAGAAAAGAGAAAGTGCCCTTCTTTTCACTCTCATGTTTTGAAAGAAGAGGGAGAGTAGTTGTATGCAAAAGATGATTACCCCTGCCTTGTGAAACACTGACCTTTTTCTGTGTGATCAACCTTTCCCTGGAGATCAAGAAATTCACAGACTACATTCAGGTTAATTAAACTATGCATGCAGAAGGGGGTCTCTGAACACCTAGTTATTTAAAATTAGTCACACAAACACCATCTACTACAACAGTTGAA
>NW_007049312.1:0-410 GCF_000164805.1 Carlito syrichta
GGTGTCTGAATGAAACGTAATTGTACACCTAACCCTTAACTGTACCCCACAAAACTATAATAAAAATACTGATTAATTATTAAAAAAAATATATATATCTATTTACCTCTGAAAGTTAGATGAACATTGAATTATTTTTTAATTTGAATTCTCTGTTGAGTGGTGTGTTTGAATGGGATTCTTTATACAGTCATGTGTCCCTTAACAATGAGGATAGGCTCTGAGAAATGTATTGCTAAGGGATTGGGTTGTTGCATGAACATTACAGAGTGTATGCACAAAAACCTAGATTGTACAGCTTACTACACACCCAGGCTATAGGAAAAAGGCTATTGCTCTGGCCACTACCATGTATGTCATGTGCCATTGACCATATATCATGCACCATCATTATGTGGTGCATGACTGTA
>NW_007049313.1:0-345 GCF_000164805.1 Carlito syrichta
TAACTAGTTATCTATCTGACTTCACTAGCAAACTTCACTAGTTAGCTAAGTAGTTAGCTAGCTGACTTAGCTAGCTGTTTTAAATAGTTAGCTGACAAGTTAGCTAGCTGACTTAGCTTGCTGACTTAATTAAATATGTATAGAGTTAGCTAGCTGACTTAACTAGTTGGCTAACGAGTTAGCTACCTGACATAAATAGTTGGCAAATGAGTTAGCCAACCAACTTAACTAGTGGGCTAACAAGCTAGCCAGCTGACAACTAGTTGGCTAAATTAGCAAACTGATTTAATTAGTTGGCTAACGAGGTTGCCAGCAGACTTAACTAGTTGTCTAACAAGTTAACCA
>NW_007049314.1:0-345 GCF_000164805.1 Carlito syrichta
AGAAAGCTGAATCCACTATCTAGTCAGCTGGCTAGACAGCTGAATTAACAAGCTAGCTACGTAGCTAGCCAGCTGGCTTGCCAGCTGATTTAACTAGCTGACTTAACCCACTAGTCAGATGGTTAATCAGCTTACTAAAATAGCTGACTTAACTCATTAGCCAGCTGGCTACCTAGTTGACTTATCAAGCTCTCTACTGAGTTAGCCTACTGGCTAGCCAGGTGACTTAACTAGATGACTTAATTAGCTAGCCAGTTTGGTAGCCAGCTCACTTAACTAGCTCATTACCTATCTAGCCAGCTGCCTACCCAGCTGACTTAACTAGCTGACTTTACTAGATGGCCT
>NW_007049315.1:0-967 GCF_000164805.1 Carlito syrichta
CCTGACATTTCAGGATTTCATTGTAGTTAGGTGCTCTTGTTGAAGAATCGGAGGTTTTTTCCATACTTTCAGAGTTGTTTTTCTGGTTCTTTTTTATTTCTCATGAACCAAAGTAGCTAATCTCTATGAGATCATGAGTAGATATGAGTAGATAGCCTATGTATGTAGGTTTTCCCAGGTGCTGGTTAAAATAGTGATGTAGTGGGGTTGTGAGCTGGCCCACTGCTTTCTGTGAGGCTAGAGTGATGGGGGTCTTCAGAGACTTAACTTGTTCTTTGGCGGTATGTGCATGTGTCAGCAAATTACCTTGTGATGCATCATTCAACCTCTAAAGCAGCAGGTGTCCCTATGAGTGAGAGTTGGCCACTGTTGAATGGTCTGAGAAGTTATCCTATTTTAATTTTTATTTAAATTCCTCTGATGATTAGTACAGTTGAGCATTTTTTTTCTTATGTTTATTGACTGCTTGTATGTCTTCCTTTGAGAAGTATCTACTTATGTCCTTTGTCCATTTTTTTTCCTCTTTTAATTTTTATTTTGAAATTGTGGGGTACAATTCAGGGTTAAGTATACAAATGTTCATTGGGCAGGTACCCTTATTGATGAGGTATGTCCATCCTTCCCCAGGCAGATATCGACTACTGTCAATCCCAGCTACCCACACCCCAATGCACTCCCTGCATTGAGTTATTGATGATGGCCATCTGACTGGAGTTAGGTGGTATCTCAGTGTTGTTTTAATTTGCATCTCCGTGGTGACTAGTGAGGCTGAATATTTTTTATGTGTCTGTTGGCTGCTTGTATGTTTTCTTTTGTGAACTGTCTATTCACATCTTTAGCCCACTTTATAATGGGCTGTTTGTTCTTTTCTTTTCAGCACGTTTGCATTCCTTATAGATCCTTCATATTAGGCTTTTGTCAGACATGGAGTTGGCAAATATTTTTTCCCAGTCTGTGGGCTGTCTCC
>NW_007049316.1:0-470 GCF_000164805.1 Carlito syrichta
GAAACGGAGAGGAGTGGATTGGAATGGCAATGGAGAGATATGGAATGGAATGGAGAGGAACGGAGAGCACGGAATGTAATTGAATGGAAAGGAGAAAAATGGAATGAAATATAATGGAACGGAGAGGAATGGAATGGAGGGTAATGGAATGGGTTGCAGAAGAGTGGAATGACATGGAGAGGAATGGAATGGAAAGGAAAGTAAGAAAAAGGAGAAGAGAGGAAGGAATGGAATCCAATGAACTGTAATGTAATGCAACGGAATGGAGAAGAATGGAATGGAATGGAATGTTATTAAATGGAATGGAGTGGAGAGAAATGGAATGGAGAGACATTACATGGAGTGGAATAGTATGGAAAGGAATTGAATGGAGAGAAATGGAGTGAAATGCAATGGAGAGCATTTCATCCATGGGGATGAATGGAAAGGAGAAGAATCTAATGGAGTAACATGGAATGAATGGAATAGAA
>NW_007049316.1:2109-2547 GCF_000164805.1 Carlito syrichta
GAGAGGAATCGAATGGAATGGAATCGAGAGGAGTGGAATGGAATGGAAAAGAATGGAGAGAAATGGAATTGGATCAAATGGAATGGAGAGAAATGGAACAGAGAGGAATGGAATGTAGAGGAATGGCATGGAATGGAAAGGAATGGAGAGAAAAGGGAATGGAAAGGAATAGAATGGAATAGAATGGAAAGAAGAGGAATAGAATGGAGAGGAATGGAATTGATAGGAGTGGAATGGATTTGAATTGAATAGAGAGGAAAGGAGTGGAAAGAATAGAATGGAATTCAATGGAGAGTAATGGAATGAAATGGAATGCAATGGAATGAAGTGGAATGGAATGGAGAAAAAAGGAATGGAGAGGAATGGAATTGTATGTGGTTGGAGAATAATGCAGAGGAATAAAATGGAATTGTGTGCAATGGAATGAAGAGAAATGGA
>NW_007049317.1:0-549 GCF_000164805.1 Carlito syrichta
ACCAAGCTACCTAGCTAGCAGGCTGGGTAGACAGATGATTTCACTAGCTGACATAACCAGCTAGCCAGCTGACTAGGAAGCTGACATTGCTAGTTAGCTCCCTAGCCAGTCAGCTGTCTAACAACTTGACTTAACTAGCAGACTTAATCAGCTAGCCAGCTTGCTAGCCAGCTGGCTCAACTAGCTGACACAACTATGTAGCCAGCTGGCTAGCCAGCTGACTTAACTAGCTGACCTCAGTAGCTAGACAGGTGGATATCCAGCTCTCTTAACTAGCTAGCCATCTACCTAGGCAGTTGGCTACCAGGCTGACTTAACTAGCTAACAACATGCTAACCAGCTGACTAGCAAGCTGACTTATCTAGTTAGCTACCTACCTAGCCAGGTAGCAAGCCAGCTGACATAACTAACTGACTTAACTAGCTAGAAGCTGGCTACCCAACTGACTTAACTAGCTAGCCATTTGGCTAGCCAGCTGATTTAACTAGCTGATTTAAGCAGCTAGCCAGTTGGCTAGCCAACTCATTTCGCTAGCTAGTTACCTAGCTA
>NW_007049318.1:0-404 GCF_000164805.1 Carlito syrichta
TAGCCAACAGGTTAGCTAGTGGATTCAGCTAACTTAATCAGCTGGATATCCTGCTGGCTAACTAGTTAAATCTGCTAGTTAATTCAGCTGGCAACCCAGCTGGCTACCTAGGTAACTAGCTAGTTAAGTCAACAGGCTAGCCAGCTGGCTTTCTGGTTAAGTCAGCTAGTTAAGTCAGCTGGCTAGGCAACTGGCTAGCTAGTTAGCTCAGCTAGTTAAGTCAGCTGTCTAGCCAGTTGGTTAGCTGGTTAAGTTAGCTAGTTAAGTTAGCTGGCCAGCCAGCTCGCTAGCTAGGTAGCTAGCTAAGCCAATTGGATAGCCAACTGGATAGCTAGCTAAGTCAACTAGTTAAGTCAATTGGCTAGTCAGGTGGCTAGCTAGGTAACTGGCTAATTAAACCAGCA
>NW_007049319.1:0-469 GCF_000164805.1 Carlito syrichta
ACTTAACAGGTTAGCTAACTAGCCAGCTAGCTGACTCAACCAGCTGAATTAACTCGTTAGGTTACTAGCTAGCTAGCTGACTCAACCAGCTGCCCTAACTTCTTAATTAATTAGCTAGCTAGCTGACTCAACCAGCTGACTTATCCCGTTAGCTAACTAGCTAGCTGACTCAACCAGCTGACTTAACCCGTTAGCTAACTAGCTATCTAGCTGATTTAACCAGCTGATTTAACTAAAAGGCTGACTTAACTAGTTGACTTAGCTAGCTGACTTAAGTAGTAAGCTAGCTGACTGAACTAGCTGACATGATTAGTTAGCTAACTAACTAGATAGCTGAATAACTAGCTCACTTAACTAGTTAGCTAACTAGTTAGCTAGCAGACTTAACTAGCTGACTTTACTAGTTAGTTAACTAGTGAGATAGCTGACTTAGCTAGTTGATTTACCTAGTTGCCTAACTAGATAGCTA
>NW_007049320.1:0-554 GCF_000164805.1 Carlito syrichta
TAGCCAGCGACCTTGCCAAATGACTTAACTAGCTGACTTAAGTAAGTAGCCAGCTGGCTACCCAGCACATTTAGATAGCTATCTACCAACCTAGACAGCTGAATAGACAGCTGACATCTCACTGACATAACTAGATACCTTGACAACTAGCCAGTTGATTTAACTACCTACCTACCTACATAGCCTGCTAGCCTGCCAGCTTACTTAACTACCTAACTACCTAGCTAATCTGCTGGCCAGCTAGGTGACTAAACTCGGTGACTTAACTGACTACCCAGCTGGCTGGCCAGGTGACTCAACTAGATAGACACACTGATAGGCATCTGGCTAGCCAGTTGACTTAACTAACTGACTTAACTAGCTAGCGAGTTGACTTAACTAGCTGACTTAACCAGCTAGCTACCTAGCTAGGCAGCTGACAACTACTTGACTTAATTAGCTAGCTACCTAGCTAGCCAGCTGGTTGGCAAGCTGACTTAACTAGCTGACTTAACCAGCTAGCCAAATGGCTAGCCAGCTCACTTAACTAGCTGACTCAACTAGATAGCAAGGCT
>NW_007049321.1:0-660 GCF_000164805.1 Carlito syrichta
ACCTCTTAGGATGACTGCCTGTAGTTTTTGGGTTTGAGGACTCATGTAATCACGATTCCTATTTATTCCTTAGCAATATGATGTGTAGTTTCCTCTATATGAGGACTGCTATTACCCACATTCATGCCTCGAATCACTGATAATTGTTTAGCCATCAGCAAAATGCCCTGTAGATTTTCAGAACTCAGGACTTGTATAACCCGGATTCCTTATTTTTAGCAACAACTGTGCTGTTTCCTGTATATGAGTACACCCTTTCCCAGATACATGCTTCGAAATCTTCTGCTTGTTTAGACCTTAGGAAGACGTAGTGTATTTTTTCATGGATTGAGAACACATGTCACCCAGATTCCTTATTCTTTCTTAGGAAACGTCTGTGCAGTTGCCTGTATATGAGGATTTCATTTCCCTAGATTGCGCTTCAAAAATTCAAATTCGAGTTTAGCCTTAGCAAGACACCCTGAAATTTTTTTTGGAATTGAGGACACGTGTAAACCAGATTCCGTATTCCACCTTAGCAATAGAGAGTGCCATTTCCTGTATATGAGGACTCCCATTATCCAGATGCCAACTCCCAAAACCTGATTGATGGTTATCTCGTAGGAAGACGCTCTGTAGGTTTTTGGGATGGAGGACTCGTGTAAACAAGATTCCTTATTA
>NW_007049322.1:0-383 GCF_000164805.1 Carlito syrichta
ATTCTCTTAACTAGCTGAATTAACCAGCTATCCAGCTGGCTAAACAACTGATTAAACTAGCTCGCTAACTAGCAAACCAGTGGGCAAGCCAACTGACTTAACTAGCTGCCTTAACCAGCTAGCTACCTAGCTAACCAACTAACATAAATAGTTAGCTAACTAGCTAGATATGTAGGTTCCCAGCTAACTTAAATACTTAGCTATCAGCTAGCAAGCTGACTTAAATAGTTAGCTGCCTAGCTAGCTAGCTGCCTTAACCAGTTAGCTAACTATTTAGCTTACTTGTTATCTAACGTGCTATGTAGGTGACTTAATTATCTGACTTAACTCATTATCGAATGTGCTACCTAGATGACACAACCAACTGACTTAACTCGTTAGCT
>NW_007049323.1:0-831 GCF_000164805.1 Carlito syrichta
TGCACAGATAAGATCGGGTCTCAGAGTAAAATGATTTGACAGATTGTGTAATTCCAGAATTTTGGTGTTTAACCATGATGCCAGTGTGATCCAGAATAATTTCTATAGAAGTTCAGTCCCTAGAGCTTCTCTCTGGTTAAAAAATTTAGTATTCAGGTTAAAATAAAGTGTGTCATAGAAGTTTCTTTAGACTTTGCAATGCATACTAGCATATTAAATACCCCAAGAAGTCCTGCAAAGAGAAGTCATTTTTTTAAACTCAGCATTCCCCAAATAAATTTAACCTGTGGGTTTTTAGAAAACACACCCAAGCAACCCTTATAACAAGCATTCCTTAGAGTACATTTTAGGAAATCCTTCACTGAGCAAGCATTCTGCCCTGTTTTCAAATGCTTGATATTTTAATGAACTATCTACTCCTGATAAGAATAGCATCAAAGTGCTACCATTTCACAAGAACTCTATAAATAGTTGATTTACATGGCATTATAGCATCTTACTAATGAGGGTAATAATTCCTATAATAAATTCAGTAAAATCTGTCTATCATCCATCTATCTATTTATCTATCTATGATCTATCTACCTATCTAATCAATCATCTATCTCTCTGTGTGCATATGTGTGTATGCTCCTTTGGTTTCTAAAGATATCTATCCCTAGAGAAGAAGGACATTTACACCAAGTTCATGGGCAAGTGATAAAGAGAACAAAAATCTTAATAAGCTTGATTTTCATTTTAAATGTACTATTCTGAAAAGTTTAAGATAGTAAGGTTATTTGGGGAGTTTATTTAACTAATGTAGAATAAATGTTAACAGATACCAAAGTA
>NW_007049324.1:0-2059 GCF_000164805.1 Carlito syrichta
CAATCCATTCATTTCTGCTCCATTCCTGTCCTTTCCATTTTATTCCATTACTCTCTATTCCATTCCATTCAACTCCATTCCTCAACATTCCTCTCCATTTCATTCCATTTCTCTCCATTCCATTACATTTCATTGCTCTCCATTGCTTTCACTTCCATTCCACTGTTCTCCATTCCCTTACTCTTCAATACATTCCTTTTCTCTCCATTGCATTCCACTCTTCTGCATTCCATTCGCTTCCTGTTCTATCCTTTGCATTCTTTTCTATTCCCTTCCTCTTAATTCCTTACAATCTTTTTCAAATTTTTCTATTCCTTACAATTGGATTCATCTGCATTTGATTCTATTCCACTCCATTTCATTCCTCTCCATTCCATTCGTATCCATTCCATTCCAATAAACTCTATTCCTCTGCATTCCATGCCATTGTATGCCTTTAAACTCCATTTCTCTCCATTCCATTCATCTCCAGTTCATTGCATTCCACTATATTACATTCCAATAGCTTCCTCTCCTTTCCGTTCCATTCATTTCCATTCCATTCCATCCCATTCCTCTCCCTGCAGTTTCATTCCACTCCATTGCATTTCTTTCCATTCCCTTCCTCTCCATTCCATTTCAATCCATTCAATTCCATTCCTCTCCATTCTATTTCACTATGCTTTATTCCATTCTATTCCACTTAATTCACCTCTATTTCATTTCTCTCCATTCCGTTTTATTCCACTCCATTCCAATACATTCCTCTCCATTCGATTCTATTCCATTCCATTAAATTCTAATCCATTCCACTCCATTCCATTTCTCTCTACTCCATTCTTCCACATTCCATTCAATTCCCGTATTCCATTGCATTCTTTCCATTCCATTCCATTCCTTTCCTTTCTTCTACTTTCTATTCCATTTCATTACACTATATTCCATTCCTCTCCATTCCTTTCCTCTCCATTTCGATGCATTCCACTATACTACGTTCCATCACATTCCTCAGCATTACATTCTATTTTCCCGATACCACTCCATTCCATTCGATTCCATTCCTCTCCATTCCATTCCATTACAGTGCTCTCCATTGCATTCCATTCCAGACAACTATTCCCCATTCCCTTCCTCTCTATTCCATTCTATATCTCTCCATTCCATTCAACTCTTCTGCATTCCGTTCCATTAATTTTCTCTTCATTACATTCCTTTCCATTCCATTTCTCTGAATTCCATTCAATCTTTTTCAATTCTTTACCAATGGATTCATCTACATTTGAATCCATTTCACTCCATTCCATTCCTCGCCATTCCATTCCTATCCATGGCATTAAATTCCACTCCATTCAATTGTATGCCTTTTCTCTCCATTCCTCTCCATTCCATTCATTTCCTTTTCTTTGCATTCCACTTTATTACATTCCAGTACCTTCTGCTCCTCTTCATTCCATTCATTTCCATTCCATTCCTCTCAATACCATTCCTTTGCATTGCATTCCATTCATCTCCATTCAATTCCATTCCACTCCATTGCATTTCTCTCCATTCCATTCTATTCTATTCCATTCCATTCTTCTTCATTTCACTCCATTCGATTCCTATACATTCCATTTTACAAAGTTTTATTCCATTCCATTCCATTTAATTCACCTCCATTTCATTCCTCTCCATTCCGTTTTTCCACCCCATTCCAATACATTCCTCTCCATTTCATTCTATTCCATTCCATTTAATTCCAATCTATTCCACTCCTTTCCATTCCTCCAAATTCCATTCCATTCGTGTATTCCATTGTGTTATTTCCATTCCATTCCATACCTTTCCTTTCTATTCCTCTGCCTTCTATTCCATTTCATTATACTGTATTCCATTCCATTCCATTTCTTTCCTCTCCATTTCGAAACATTCCACTATACTACAATACATTACATTCCTCAGCATTACATTACATTCTTCTCGATATCATTCCATTTCAATCGATTGCATTCCTCTCCATTCCATCCCATTCCTCTCCATTCCATTCCACTACTGTGCTCTCCAGTGCATTCCATTCTATACCACTTTTCTCCATTGCCTT
>NW_007049325.1:0-392 GCF_000164805.1 Carlito syrichta
CGGAATGCCAGGGAGAGTAATGGAATGGAATGGAGAGTATTAGAATGGAAAGGAGCGGAATGGAATAAAATAGAATGGAGAGAAAAGGAGATAAATGGAGAAGAATAGAATGGCTTGAAGTGGAATGGAGAGGAATGTAATGTAATGGGGAAGACTGGAATGGAAGAGAGCGGATGGAATGGATTGGAGAGGAATGGCATGGAATGGAATGGAGATAATTGGATTAGAATGCAGAGGAATGGAATGGAATGGAAAGGAATGGAATGGAATGGAAATGAGAAGAATGGAATGAAAATGAATGTAATGGAGAGGAATGTAAAGGAATGGAATGGAGAGTAATGCAATGGAATGAAATGAAATGGAGAGGTTTCTTATGGAAAGGACTGATATTG
>NW_007049326.1:0-819 GCF_000164805.1 Carlito syrichta
TTCATTTGATTCTGCAATGGAAACAGATCCTGTCTTGGCTAGCTTATGTGGATCAGCTGTGTCTAAGCACGTCAAAGTTCTCTGGTCACCCTGACCATTTGTCCACCACTGCCTGTTATTCTTCTCATGGAAATCGTGTCTACTCAGTATATCTGTACTAGCCCATAAATGCGTGTGAAAATTGTTCTGAAAAGTGAAAAAAAAAGCCTGCTTTGAATTCTTCCCTATAAATATCCATGGAAGTTTCTTTGATCAAACTTTCTTTCTAGGGATACTTCTTGAACAGAAGAAAATAATTTAGTAACATTTCATTCGGAGGAGGGGGAATGTGAGCTAGTATCTATTGTGTAATTACACATTCATCTTAACTATCTGAGCATGGATTCTTCATGTTGGTATAAACGTGAGACTCCTGTCACTAATCTGAGATAACCTGTGCACAGCGAGAGAAAAAAAAAAAAACGAATCCCAGCCGTACTCTGGTACAGCTCTCAATGCAATGAAAATTCTTGAAGGGCAATGGTAGTGGTATGGCATGATGAGAATAATATTTAGCATTCTTCCTCTGGAATTTTGCAATGGTAGTTACACAATGCGAGGCAGATGTCTTCCCCTAACTGTGCTCAGCATACATATCAAGCTATCCAGGTAGTTATGACAATTCCACTGAGGGTGATATATGCAGTGGAAGTTTTGTCTTCCTAGGCTTGAGGCTATTACCTCCTGACTCACACTTCAATGTCTTTTAAATTTTTTATTTATTTAATTTTAAGATACCTGCACATACATATTTATTGCAGCATTATTCACAATGGCAAA
>NW_007049327.1:0-454 GCF_000164805.1 Carlito syrichta
GTTCGTGGATGCTAGAATCAGCATATACATTCTGAACCACAGCTTCCCCCTCAATTAAACCTCAAAACTGCAAAAAAGTACAGTCTGCAGCCCACACTGCAACCTCAAAAGTTAACAAAGCCAGAAGACCCTCATAAGGAAGAACAGGATATTCCAAAAGTGAAACAAAAGCAACCCCACCTTCCCTCAATAACAGAATTAAAGAAGAGAAGGGAAAGGGGGAGAGAGAGAAAAATCTTCACAAATGAAGAAAAACCACAAGAAGATTATGGGTCTGTCCCAGACCCCTGGGAGGTCAGACACTGAGAAAACTCACTTTGGAATGCAAACAATGAAGAGCCCCCAGAATGAAGGGTCTCAAACTACAAACTTAGATATCAAGACATTGATGGAAAGATTAAAAAGAATTGAGGTGACACAAGAAGAAACTAGGAAGGAGCTGATATCTGAGATA
>NW_007049328.1:0-358 GCF_000164805.1 Carlito syrichta
AGAAATGTTCAATTTCAATAATAATAATAATAATAATAATAATATGAATGCAGTTAAAACAATAGTGAAGTGCCCTTTTTTAATCAAATTGACCACATGGGAAAGTTGTATATCACTGTGATGCTGAGAACCAGGCAATCTCACACCAGTGCCAATACAAGCACGAAGGGCAATGTCTACTGAAATTGTAGATGCACATACCCTTTGACCCTGCAATTTCATTTTTTTTGTTGTTTTTAGTTGGAGTCTTACTCTGTCGCCCAGACTGGAGTGCAGGGGCACATGCCCAGCCACCGCAGCCTCGACCTGCTGGGCTCAGGCGATCCTTCCGCCTCAGCCTTCCAAGTAGCTGGAACTA
>NW_007049329.1:0-5745 GCF_000164805.1 Carlito syrichta
TCAACACATCCGCCCACGGGGAAATTATAGTCAAACCTCATGTACCCCTCTGGGAAATAGTCTCTAATTCCTCCTACCTCTGTATCAACTCGCCATGTGCCCCCTATAACAACACTCTTTGTTCAGCCTACACAAACCTCACAGAGGCCCACTTCCTGCCACCTGGCCTATTTTGTGGTGCAATGGCACCCTCCTCTCCTGAGCTTCAAACTTAACTCATCCCTGCATAATTGTCACATTGGTCCCTCAATTCTCTTTATACTCCATGACCAAACTTCAGACACTTTTAACCCCCAGGCATTCACACAAAAGGGCCGTCTTCCTTCCGGTTATGGTTGGATTGTCCCTCGCATCCACTTTCACCACCCTCGGCTCTCGGCTACTCACTATGGGCAGTAGAAGACCTACAAAACAAAATCCAAATGGCGCTAGACACCACCTCAGAATCCATCGGGTCAACTACAAAGACAAATAACTAGCTTAGCACAGATAACCCTCCAAAACCGTAGAGCCCTAGACCTCTTAACAGCCGAAAAAGGAGGCACCTGCCCCTTTCTCCAGGAAGAATGCTGCTATTATGTCAATGAATCAGGGCTCATTGAACAAAATATCAACAAACTAAATGATCTCTCCTCACAGCTTCAACGAACAAAGCCCACTCAAATTAACAGTTGGTTTCCAAACTCCCTCCTCACATGGCTTCTTCCTATTGTTACTCCAGTCATTCTCCTTCTCGGCTTATGCTCCTTTCTCCCTTGCATTATAAAATTTCTCCAATCTCAATTCCAAAAAATTTCAAATCAAACCATTAACCAGTTTCTTTTACAGAGTTACAACCTCCTACCCACTGAAGACCCAGGCCTCAACAACCCAAGCCTTACTGCCTCCTAAACCTTCTCGCCCCATTTTTCATTACAGATATGGCTTTCAGGCCTTATTACCTCCAACTCAGGTTTTCAGCGTTGCTTGACCATCTTCTTCGTGACAAATGGCTCCTCCCTTTCCCGTGTCCACTCCACGACTGGCTGGACCAACTTGCATTCCTCTACCTCCAGGGAAACTTCCAAGTCTTCCACCCCAGCGAAATTTTTTCTTTCCGTGCCTTCTTATGGGGTCTCATGTGGCTGGTTCTTTCACCCACCTCACCCAACAATGTCCTCCGTCAGCAGGAAGTAGCCAGACCGATCAACTCTGCCCCTTTATCCCTTAACCAAAGAGGTGGGAATGAAAGGCCCCAGCCAGCCACCACGAGGAACCCGCCCCCTCCAAAAACTAAGCCTAGGCATGGCCCCCACCTAAAATGGCGCTCCTGCCTAAGAAGGCGCCCAGACAAACTAACATGGAGGCTCAGACAAGGCTTTCCGGGTTCTTCCACAACAAAGCCCACCGTTCCCGCGCCCGCGAAAGCCCCTGCCAATCCCAAAAATACCTCACCTGCCGACCAATAGGTAACCGACAGGTCGCTTTAAATTTCTATAAAACCTGCCACACCCCTGCCTCCATGCTGCAATCTGATTCTCAGGTTCTGTAGCCACCGCGCTCACCCCCATTAAATCTCTTGGCCTTAAAGGGTGTTGAGTCTCACTGCACGCCACCGTCTTTCAGCTCATCTTGTGGCTGCCCATTTTGTGCTGATGTCTGCCTTCTGCCAGGCTTGTCGCCCATACCGCTGATGGCTGCTGTGTGGGAGCTCCAGGATGAAGGCAGTGACCTGCATGCCCTTGAAAGGCGTGGCCTGTCTCCTCTCCTGAGTGCCAAGTCCATTAACCAAAGTCCTAATCAATAACATCTACAGCCTGAAGAAATAAAGTAAAACTGATCTGGGAATTTGTCATGGATTAGTTGTACAACTAGTCAGAAATTTCAAAACCAGCTTTCCAGTAGGAGGTCCAAAGGAGACGCAGGCTACTCAGCCAACCTCCACTAAGCGCCTAAACACCATGTTGGTGGCCTTCGGCGAGAAGGAAGAAGGCTCACCCAACTGTTAAAGCAGTTGTAATTAATATATAATTCACGTGTCCTTTAAAGTGTATACTTCTTTGGTTTTTAGTATATTCATTCACAAGGTTGTACAACCATCACCACTCAAAAAGTAACCCATTCCCATTAGCAATCACTTCCTATTTCCACCTCTCCAAGCGCCTGCAGCCCTTTATCTTAGCTACTGATCTTAGGGGGAAGGCGTTGAGTCTTTCACAAGCGAGTATGATGTTAGCTATGGGGTTTTGAAGATACCCTTTGTCAGTTGTAAAAAGTTCCCTACTTTTTTTTATTTTTCTGAGTTGGAGTCTCACTCTGTCGCCCATACTGGAGTGCAGTGGCCGCTTCTGGCCATCGCAGCCTCGACCTGCTGGGCTCTGGTGATCCTTCCGCCTCAGCCTTCCAGGTAGCTGGAATTACAGGCATACGCTACCACACCCGGCTGATTTTTTGATTTATTGTAGAGATGAGCTCTCGCTGCCCAGGCGGGTCTCGAACCCGCGGGCTCAGGCAATCCACTCACCTCAGCCTCCCAAAGGCGCAGGATTACAGGCTGAGTCACCGAGCCTGGCTAAAAAATTCCCTTCGATCCCTCGTTTGTTGGGTGTTTTTATTATGTTGGATCTTGTCAAATACTTTTTTAGAAAGCTATTGAAATAATCAGATGAGTTTTGTACTTTATTCTTTTTTTCAACATCACCAAATAATTTATTCGGAATCAGAATCAAAACTTTTAACAGTTGTGAAATGTCTGCTTTTTTTCTGAAATTTCTGTCTAGTTGTACAACTAATCCATGACAAAATCCCAGATTAGTTTTACTTTCTTCAGGCTGAGATTTTCAATGACTTCAAATTGGGGCTCTTCAAATTTGTAGTTAGGAAACGGATTCATGTCTGCTTTATCATACAACTGCTTTAGCTGAAAAAGCCCCCTTTCTAGGTCTTGCTGATACTCTGGGACAGTATCAACAGGTCCTCCAGATGCCTGTCACTTAGATTTGTGTACTCTAATCTTGTACACGAAGAACTTCTGTCCAGGATCAACTTCTTAATTAAATGCCACTGTTGTAACACCTATGTTTCTCTGCAAATGGCTTGAGACTGTTGACTGAATGACAGAGGAAACTCTGAAGAATATTGGCATGTCTATGTTACCTGCACTCACTCCTGAGCTGCCGAAGCCTCCACCACCACTGATGCCGACGGACGCTATCCTTTATTCTTTACTAATATGGTGTGTAATAGTCTGTACTAATGTGGCATTGATCGCTGTGTAAATATTAACATGATGGCTTTCACATACTCCATGTAGGTGTGTGAAATCATCAGATTGGTTTATAAGCTCAGATGAGCCTCATTTCAATTCTCTGACCCTCCCTCTTTACTTAAAAGCAGGTCATAAAATGTCCTTCTCTGTGCCAGAAAGAGAAGAGCATACACATCACCAGAGACTGGGAGTTGATTCCGAAATGGATCTGTACAAACCAACCTACTAAAATAACCCCTATCTTTGATTATGTCCCCCCATATATTTCCTAGTCATTTTCCCACAATTAACTGCCTTTATCCGAAGCCCCTTTGTTTAATCACATCTTCACAATGTATCTTTTTTTTTGTTTAATGGCAGACTCAGACTTCAGTTCACATCACTCGCCAATTTATCATTCTTTATGTGAAAAGTTATATAATTTAAAGCCCAAACCAAAAACTATTTGTATCCCCCAAAGGTATTGAAATTTAAAAAATGAAATAAATATATATAAACTTTTGGGCTCTGTGGCTAATTTGGGTCTTCATTTTCCTTCTGATGACTCCTGTGTACACATAAAAAGGTTAAATAAGCCGGGCTCGGTGGCTCAGCCTGTAATCCCGCGCCTTTGGGAGGCTGAGGTGAGTGGATTGCCTGAGCCCGCGGGTTCGAGACCCGCCTGGGCAGCGAGACCTCATCTCTACAATAAATCAAAAAAATCAGCCGGGTGTGGTAGCGCATGCCTGTAATTCCGGCTACTCGGAAGGCTGAGGCGGAAGGATCGCCGGAGCCCAGCAGGTCGAGGCTGCGGTGGCCGGGAGCGGCCACTGCACTCCAGTCTGGGCGACAAAGTGAGACTCCAACTCAAAAAAAAAAAGGTTAAATAAATTTGTATGCTTTTCTCCTGTTGTTCTGTCTTATGTCAGTTTAAATTCTTAGGCCAGCCATAGAATCTAAGAGGGTAGAAGGCAGTTTTCCTCTTCTACAAAAGCATATAAAATGTGTCCTAAAAATGAGATTCTCAGCTGGGGGTGGTAGCTCAGGCCTATAATCCTAGCACTTTGGGAGGCTGAGGTGAGAGGATTGCCTGAGCCCACGGGTTCAAGACCAGCCTGGGCAACTTGGTGAGACCTCATCTCTACAATAAATCAAAAAATTTGCTGGGCGTGCCTGTAGTTTCAGTTACTTGGAAGGTTTAGGCAGAAGGATCACCTGAGCCCAGCAGGTCAAGGGTGTGGTGGCAGTGAGCGTGCCACTACACTCTAGCCTGGGCCACAGAGTGAGACTCCAACTCAAAAAAAAAAAATTAAGGCCGGGCTCAGTGGCTCAGCCTGTAATCCCAGCACTTTGGGAGGCTGAGGTGAATGAAGTGCCTGAGTCCATGAGTTCAAGACCAGCCTGGGCAACTTGGTGAGGTCTTGTCTCTACAATAAAATAAAAAATTATCTGGGCGTGGTAGTGTGCGCCTGTCCTTCTAGCTACTTGAAATGCTGAGGTGGAAGGATTACCGGAGTCCAGCAGATTCACACTGGTGTGGTGGTGAGTGCACCACTGCACTCCAGTCTGGGTGACAGAGTGAGACTCCAACTCAAAAAAAAAAGAGACGCTTAGGTTTTTTAGGAGCCATCTATTATTGTTAATCTCTCTGTGGCTGAGAAAAGCTATCACAAGCATAATGATCCAACATCCCTACACAAGCATAATGATCCAACGTCCTGTGCAGTGGTCTAACTGGTCATAGTGGGCCCAGTGCAAAGTCTATTGACTCAGCAGTGCTTCCTTAGCTGCCTAAGCCACTGTTCAATCGATTGTTGCCCTCTAGGGGACAGGAGTCTTTTCTCTTGTGCAGGACAATGAGGCTTGAACAGAGATAAAGTTCTGTAGGAGTTCATCTTCTCCCTCTCTCCCCTCAAATTCTGTCTTTTGTAACATTCTGCCCTGTGAGAAGTTGCTGCAGCAAATCTTGCTGCAGATGGAGAGAGTTGTGCTTTCAGCTTGTTCACTTTGAGAACATCTTCTAGTTTTGAATCCAGCATTCCTCCCTTTGAGGAACTTACTCCCACTACCACCCCATGTGATACTCACAGGGCTGCCCTTCACAAGACCCCGCATCTCTGACCACAAGAGTGACTCAATCTGGGGTCACCTAGACTTTCTCAGTACTTTGAAACTGTGATGGAGACACCCAAGGGTGAAAGACAGTGGGAGCTGAGTCATTTGCTGTGTTTCCCCTAGAACAGTGCTTCTCAAAATGTGGTCCCTTGACTGGCATCAACAGCATTTGGGAGCGTGATAAAAATACAGATTCCAGGCCGGGCTTGGTGGCTCAGCCTGTAATCCCAGCACTTTGGGAAGCCGAGGTGAGTGGATTGCCTGAGCCTGCGGGTTCGAGATCCGCCTGGGCAACTTGGCGAGACCTCATCTCTACAATAAATCAAAAATCAGCCGGGCGAGGAAGCACGCGCCTGTAGTTCCAGCTACTCGGAAGGCTGAGGCAAAAGGATCGCCGGATCCCA
>NW_007049329.1:5765-22587 GCF_000164805.1 Carlito syrichta
CTGTGTTTTAGCAACTCCTTCAGGGGATTCGGCTGCACACTAAAACTGCCCTAGAGTAACTACAAGTTTCTGCAAGTGGGATTTCCAGAGTTTACCTGGATCTTGGCCTTGGCTGTTGAGATCTTCTTCAGATTCTTTGATCTTCCCAGTGTCATTCTAGTAAATTCTTTTTCGTTTTGTTTTGTTTGAATGAATCAGAGTTGCTCTCTGTTGCTTGCAACCTAAAGACCCTAACTAATGGTCCTCCTACCTAATTCATAGCTGCACAGACTCTTCTTGAACCATGGGTCTGTGTGCCACATGTAGGCTGCAGTGGTTTGGCTTAACCCTGATCTTTGTATTTTTTTTCAGTACCAACCGTATTAACTCTGTTCCAGATCTTAGGTTTCTTCTCCTTCTCCTTCTCCTTCTCCTTCTCATTCTCATTCTCTTTCTCCTTCTTCTTCTTTTCTCACTCTTCTGCTCAGGCTGAAGTGCAGTGACATAATCACGGCCCACCGCAGCCTCAAACTCCAGGGCTCAGGCGATGCTTCGGCCTCAATCTTCCGAGTAGCCGGGATTACAGGCACATGCTACCACACCTGGCTTATTTATTTATTTATTTATTTTGTAGAGACAAGGTTTCACTATGTTGCCCAGGCTGGTCTCAAACTCCTGTGCTCAAGCAATCCACCTACCTTGGTCACCCAAAATGCTGGGATTATAAGCATGAGTCACTGTGTCTTGTGAGGGCCTTTATAAAAAATATCTTCTAGCCGGGCTCGGTGGCTCAGCCTGTAATCCCATGCCTTTGGGAGGCTGAGGTGAGTGGATTGCCTGAGCCCGCCTGGGCAACTTGGGGAGACCTCATCTCTACAATAAATTAAAAAATCAGCCGGGCGTGGTAGTGCATGCCTGTAATTCCAGCTACTTGGAAGGCTGAGGCGGAAGGATCGCCGGAGCACAGCAGGTCCAGGCTGTGGTGGCCGGAAGTGGTCACTGCACTCCAGTCTGGGCGACAGAGTGAGACTCCAACTCAAAAAAAAAAAAAAAAAAATCTTCTCCTAGTCTTTCATTTATTTGATTCTTCTCTCTTCTCATTTTAGCTCCAGACTCCTTTTTTAAAAAAACTATTAAACTGATGGCTTAATGTGGTTTTCCCCTCATTTTAGTTAAGGAACAGAATAAGCTGCTTTAATAAAGAGACCCCAAAACACAGGATGCCTTTATTTTTAATCTCTTGTTTCACAGGTTTTGTTTTTTATTATTGTTTGTTTTACTTTTTTTTTTTTTTTTTTTGAGTTGGAGTCTCACTCTGTCACCCAGACTGTAATGCAGCGGCCGCTCCCGGCCACCGCAGCCTCAACTTGCTGGGCTCCAGCGATCCTTCCGCCTCAGCCTTCTGAGTAGCCAGAATTACAGGCATGCGCTACTATGCCCGGCTGATTTTTTTTATTTATTGTAGAGATGAGGTCTTGCTACCCAGGCGGGTCTCGAATCCGTGGGCTCAGGCTATCCACTCACCTCAGCCTCCCAAATGCGTGGGATTACAGGCTGTGTTTGTTTTTCTTATTTCTGTGGTTGTTGTTTTATCTCTTTAAACATATGAATGGTTCAAGGGAGTCCAGAGGTGAGCAAGTGGCTCTGCTCCTGGTAGTTATTTGGAGATACAGGCTTCTTTTATAATGTTGCTCTGCTGTCTCCTAGGTCATGAATGAAGCAAGCTGTCCATGAGTACATCTATGTTCCTGTGGGAAAGGAGGAAACAAGGGAGTGGATGACTAAAAGTTTTCTTGTAGGAAATAAAGTAGAAGAAATGATGCTAATATTTATTCTATTCACTTTCCTACGGTGAGTACATGGTCACACCGAGCTAGCAACAAGGAAGGCTGGGAAATATGATATGGAACTGGACACCCATATACTGTGCTGCATCTTGGGGTGAGGGTTATTTGATTACTGGAAGAAAGAAGGAAGTAATGGATGATGAAAACAATTAACCATCTTTTCACACTTTCTAAGTTTTATATCCAGGTGTTGAAAGGTCAAATGCCTTCGGGGACTAGGCTGGTGATTAACTGAGGAAAGCAATCTGGGTTTAAGTCTGAAAGAAGAGGATGACTGTGACAAAGTGGGGAGCGCTGTGTCCTGGTTAAAGAGGGAAACAGTTAGTTGCCTGTCCTGTGGCAGGATGCGGCAAATGCTCAAATATATTTCTTGTATGATTGAGTGAATAAACACAAAAACATGTAGCTGGTTCAGGATCAGCAGTTGGCCTCATGGCAATCACTAGCCCAGGGCAGGAAAGGAGTTGATAGCAGTTAAAGGTATTTCCTTTTGAAAGGCAAGTTGCAACTTTGAAGATCCGCCTGGGCACCAGGCAGGTTTTGTTTGGGAAAGGCCAAATAACCCAAAGACTAGCCATTTAATGGATTGCAAAAAGAGTGACTAATTCACAGACTTATCCAAAAACCCCCCTTCTGAAGTTGATGGTTTACAATCCTGCAGTTCCTGGAAACCATTTGTTCTTTGAGAAATCTAATTTTGCTAAGTACAACCTTGTAAGATTCCAAAGGAAATATGTAATCACTCAACACAACCCCCCTCCCTTACCTAAATGAGGGTATAAAACCCCATGTCTCCTGTTCTGGGGTGCTGGAGCTTGATTTGAATGCATGAAATTCTCAGGCCCGCAGTGCTAGTGCTAGCCAGAGTAATAAAGTGCCACTTCCTATAATAGTCTCGGTGTCACGATCTCTCTATTTTTCCTGCTACAGTCCCATGCTCCTTCCCTTTTCTTTTCTTTTTTCTTTTTTTTTAGTTGGAGTCTCACTCTGTCGCCCAGTCTGGAGTGCAGTGACCTGCTGTGCTCCGAAAATCCTTCCGCCTCAGCCTTCCAAGTAGCTGGAACTACAGGCGTGTGCTACCTCGCCTGGCTAATTTTTGATTTATTGTAGAGATGAGGTCTCGCCAAGTTGCCCAGGCAGGTTTCGAACCCATGGACTCAGGCAATCCACTCACCTCAGCCCCCCAAAGGCACGGGATTACAGGCTGAGCCACGGAGCCCGGCTTCCCTTTTCTTTTTCATGAAAAAAGCCCTAAGCATGTTTGACTGATATAGTGGCCAGTCTTAAGGCATAAATCATGATTTTCTAAGCTAATAATGAAATTCTGTTTCTAGTGTCCCCAGCCTCCCTTGTAGCTGGGAATGTCCATAGGACTCAGCCAATGGGAGAGTTAGGGAAGACAGGTGGGGGACTTCAGGGAAAGCTTTTGCTTTCCTAGTGAAGCGTCAGCCATGACTGGAGCTTCCCCATACCTGTTCTTCCTGCTTTGAATGTGTGCGAGATGCCTGGAGCTGGGGCAGCCATTTTATAACCATGTAATGGCAAGCATGAGGGAAAAACCAAAAGAACTGTGGTGATACTGGGCCAGAGAGAACTTGGGCCAGAAGTTGCCTACTCTCAGACATCTTGCTAGACAAAAAGACAAAAAACAAAGATATCTGTTTGTCTAAGCCACTAAAAATTGGTTTATCTAAATTTCATGGCCATATAAATATAACTTATTCCTTGATTTTTTTTTTTTTTTTAGTTGAAGTTTCACTCTGTCGCCCAGGCTGGAGGGCAGTGGCACACAGCCACTGCAGCCTCGACCTGCTGGGCTCAGGCGATCCTTCTGCCTTGGCCTTCCAAGTAACTGAAACTACAGGCATGTGCCACCGTGCCAGCTAACTTTTGATTTATTGTAGAGATGAGATCTCATCAAGTTGCCCAGGCTGGTCTCGAGCCCGTGGGTTCAGGCAATCCTCTCAACTCACTCTTCCAAAGTGGTGGGATTATGGGCTTGAGCCACCACATCCAGCCATATTTCCTTAATTTTCTAAAAATAAAATGGCTGGGTCCAAAGATAATAAATAGCAATCTCTCTAAACAAACTGATACACTTACTGTTGGTTCCATTTCCTGAGTAATGAATCATTCATTTATTTATCATTTCATTCACTTAAGAACAAGAGGCGAGTGTTAGACACGGAGTAAAATGTGGTCCCTGTCTTCAAGGAGCTCACAATGGAGTGGCAGAGGCAGGCAGGGCAACAGGCAATGACAAGAAGGAGTGACAGTGTGGGAAGCAACTTCTGACAAGGTTCCCAATGAGCTCCACTTCCTGGTATTCACACCCTTGTGTAATTCCCTACCCAGGAGTATGGGCTGGACCTAGTGGGTTGCTTCTAGTGAATGAAATATGACAAAAGTGATAAGATGTCACTTCTATGATTAGGTTACAAAATATTGACTTCTGGCTTGCTAAGTCTCTCTCTCTCTCTGCCTCTCATCTGCTTGCTCTGATGAAGTCAGCTGCCATGCTCGCTGAATGGAGAGGACTGCATGGCAAGGAACCCAGGTAGGCCTCCAACCAGCAGCTCTTCAGGAATGAAGGCCTCACTCCAACAGCCTTGGAGGGTTTGAATCCTGCCAAAAAGCAAGTTTGCTAGGAAGCAGATCTTTTCCAGTTGAGCCTTAGCTGACCAAGGACTTGGCAAAGCCATGCCTGATCCACAAAAACTGTGAGATAATGAAAAGGTGTAGTTTTAAGCCACTACATTTTGGGGCAATTGGTTGCTCAGCAACAGATAACGGATACACAAGTGGAGTGGTACAAACAAGCACAGTGTGTGACAGATGCATGCATGAAGGTGAGGCATGAAACCACATGGTGGGGAAGGGCTGCATCTGGTAAGATTGATGAGAGGAGGATAGGCTTCCATTGAATTTTGCAGGCTGGGAAACCATTTGTTAGGGGGAAAAGGAAGAGAAGGCGTGTCCAGAACAACTAAGCTCTGAGACCATTTCTAGAACCTGTGTTACCAGCTCACTTGTCATACCCTTGGTTAGAAGGAAATCCACTGTGAAGTAAACAGAGCTTAGACACCAGGGCCCCTCATTTGCACAAACTCCTTTTATAGCCCACAAAGGGTCCTAGAAATTTTGTGTTTATAATTCTGCATTCTTTTTCTTAAGGAGAGTCCCCTAACTTAGGCCCCTCCCTCAATGGACCTGTCAAAACCCTTCTAACGCCCGGCCCCTTCCCCCTATAATCTACAGCATATACTTACCAGGCTTATTTGGCTCTTTCTTTAAATACTTTTTCTCAGCAGCTCACCCTTCCCCTCCAGCCTCCACTTCCTTAACCTAGACAGTCTAGATTCTGTAGTTTTCCTCACAGGTTCAATTCTCTAAATCCTTAATCATTTTTATGGCTGCTTTTGAAGCTTCACAGAGGTTTCCTTTAGGTGGTGGTGCCTAGAACAGATATGTTTTTCTAAACAGCATGCTTGGCTTCTAACCAAATGACATCTGAGCAGGACCACTTGGGGACAGGCCAGGTCCCAGCCTCTGCCCAGTGTCTCCCCACCTCCCACCTCCAACTTCAGAATGAGGTTCAGAAAGAGAAATAAAGAAGGGAGTGACCCAGGGAGAAAGTGGAAGGGGCAACAGGAAAGGGGGAGCCTTACTATTTCCTTAGAAATGGGACCTCTCTTTTAGGATGCTGTTGCAGCAGTTCAAGTCAGCAATGGGCTGCAAGAAGGAAGGAAACTGACATCATTCATTTCTACTCTGTGCCAGGCACAGGGCTTTTCCAGTCACTATATTGTGGAATCCTTACTATATCCCTACAAGTTAAGGGTGAGACTCTCCATTTTATAGCTGAGGAAACTGAGGTTCAGAGATGTAAAGTGGTATGCCCATGCCTTACAGCCAGTGACTACAGGTCAGGCCCAGTTAAGTTGAGATCCCAGCCCCCGTACCCCTCCCATCCCCCCATCCTTTATAGGGTCTCTAAGGGACCTAACAACTACATTCAAGTTCTCGATGAACATTGGTAAGTGTTGTGGCAAAAATCCACATGGAAATAAGTTTAATAAATGTACAAGTCAGGCAGGCCAAATTCTTGGTTCTGGGAGGTCTGAATAATTTTTTTTAAATATCCACCAATGAGCTGGGAGTCCTCTCAAGGTTGAGGTTCACTTCTACAGAGAAAAAAAATATTGACAGCAGAAGGCAGGAAATCTAGGCCACAAACCAAGGGATTAAGATTGAGAGTTAGTTAGGCTGAATGGATTACAGTGTGGGCATAACAATGAAATGAGGCCAGGTGCGGTGGCTCATGCCTGTAATCCCAACACTTTGGGAGGCGGAGGCGAGAGGACTGACTTAGCCCAGGGGCTCAAGACCAGCCTGGCCAACCTGGCAAGAACTCATCTCTACAATAAATTAAAAAATTAGGCCAGGCTCAGTGGCTCAGCCTGTAATCCCACGCCTTGGGAGGCTGAGGTGAGTGAATTGCCTGAACCCGTGGGTTTGAGACCCACCTGGGCAACTTGGTGAGACCTCATCTCTACAACAAATCAAAAAATTAACCGGGTGTGGTAGCACGTGCCTGTAGTTCCAGCTACTTGGAAGGCTGAGGTGGAAGAATCACCGGAGCCCAGCAGGTCAAGGCTGCGGTGGCCAGGAGTGGCCACTGCACTCCAGTCTAGGTGACAGAGTGAGACTCCAACTCAAAAAAAAAAAATTAGCTGGGCATGGTGGTGTGCCTATAGATCCAGCTACTTAGAAGACTGAGGCAAGAAGGAGCCCCTGAGCCCAGCAGGTTGAGACTGTAGTGGCCATGATAATGCCACTGTACTCCAGTCTGGTCAACAGAGTGTGACTCTGACAAAGAAAGAAAGGAAGGAAGGAAGGAAGGAAGAAAGGAAGGAAGGAGGGAGGGAGGGAAGGAAGGAAGGAAAGGAAGGAAGAAGGAAGAAAAAAATATATAAATATAAATATAAGTATAAACATAAATACAGAAGAAGGCAGGAAATCTAGGCCTCAAACCAGAAGATTGTGGTTGAGAATTGGGCTGAGTTGGACTATAGTGTGGCAATAACAATGAAAGTAATGAGAATAACAACTATTGTTTATTGAGTGCTTATTGTTCTATAGGTTAGTGCATTTTATCCTCACAAATAATAACTCTCGAACCTGTGGGGTCAGGTAATCCACTCACTTCAGCCTCCCAAAGGTGCTCTAGGTTGTTAAATAAATCACTAAGTCGAAGTCCCAGAAAAGGGAGAGGCAGGATCCAAGCACAGATAAGTCACTAGTGCGAGGGCAGGAGCAGCTTGAGGGCCAAGGAGTCACTGGAACACCAGCTTCGTGGTCCAACCTTACATCAGCATCCTCGAAACCTAAGCCCCTCCCACTCAGATTCCTGAGCCAATCCAGAGAGAGGCCAGTGGATATTGACAGACTGAATCTCTCCACGTACTCTGGACCCAATTCTCTACTTTACCACTGTCTCTGTGTAAGGTTTTTCATCTTCAGACTCTTCAACTTAAAAGTGAAGTAGAGACTGGAGCCTGTCTGGCTTCAAAGCCCTTGCTTAATTAAGTCTAAGAGAATGGGAGTGTGAGAAATCTAGTTCCCATAGATAACACTAACATGGAGAAGTGGGGCTTAGCAAGTGCCAAAACTTGGGAGGGTAGGAGAGGTGGCTAGGGCTAATTATTATTATTATTATTATTATTATTATTATTATTATTTTGAGTTGAAGTCTCACTCCGTCGCCCAGGCTGGAGGGCAGTGGCACATTCACGGTCACCCCAGTGTCGACCTGCTGGGCGCTGGCGATCCTTTTGCCTCGGGTTTCCCAGTAGCCGGAACTACAGGCGCGCGCTACCACGCCCAGCTAAATGACCCGGGCCAAGTTGACGGGGCTAGTCTCAAACCCGCGGACTCAGGTAATCCACTCGCCTCAGCCTCCCAAAGTGCTGGGATTACAGGCTGAGCCACCAAGCCCAGTCCCAAACCCAGTTCTTGCAAGCAGTGGAAGTGACTCATAAAACCCTCGGGAGCAGGAAGTCGAGTGCTTTGTAAAGGGTCTGCAAACAAAGCTCTTGGGTCCAGAGTGCTGGAGAGATTCAGTCTGTCAATATCCACTGGACTCTCTCTGGATTGGCTCAGGAATTTGAGTGGGAGGGGCTTAGGTTTCGTGGATGCTGATGTAAGGTTGGACCACGAAGCTGGTGTTCCAGTGATTCTTTGGCCCTCAAGGTGCTCCTGCCTCCACACTAGTGACTTATCTGTGCTCGGATCCTGTCTCTTCCACTTCTGGGACTTCGACTTAGTGATTTATTTAACAACCTCGAACCCCAGTTTTCTGTAAAGTGGAGATAATCAGAGTATATATAGCCAAATAGTAGATAATTATTGTGCCGTTGGGAGAATTTAGTGAGGTGATGTATATGAAGGATTACACAGTACCTCTTACGGTGGGTATTCGGTAATTGAGACATATTATTACCACATTCCTACTCAGGGGAGCCAGAGAAGCTTTTTCTTTTCTTTTCTTTTCTTTTTTGAGTTGGAGTCTCACTCTGTCGCCCAGACTGGAGTGCAGTGGCCACTCCCGGCCACCGCAGCCTCGACTTGCTGGGCTCCCGCGATCCTTCTGCCTCAGCCTTTCAAGTAGCCAGAATTACAGGCACGCGCTACCATGCCCGGCTGATTTTTTGATTTATTGTAGAGATGAGGTCTCGCTGCCCAGGCGGGTCTCGAACCCGCGTGCTCAGGCAATCCACTCACCTCAGCCTCCCAAAGGTGCGGGATTACAGGCTGAGCCACTGAGCCCGGCTTCAGAGAAGCTTTTTCTACTCTCTGCTTCCTTTCCCTTCCACCACCTTCAGGGACAGAGTAAATTTAATGCCTCTTTCACCTTTCATTTGTCCAAATCCTGAATGATTTTTTATTAGTTTTATAGTTCACAGCTCATTGCACAGTTGTAATTTATCTATTTCCTGGAAGATACTAAACTGTCACATCAAAGCAATAGATTTTTTATGCTGGGATTTTTCACTACATCGTTTTTCTCTGCCTTTTATAGACAAGACGTTCGATCAGCCAGGGTTCATTGACTTAAAACATCAGTGACCAATTCAGCCTTAATAACAACAAAAATATTTTATTGGAAAGATGTGGGATAGCTCACTTAAGGAAGGGTGAACAGCAAGCCTCAGAAAAAATACACAGGGTGTGCCTGAGCCCCTGAATTTGAGAGCAGTCTGGGCAACTTGACGAGATCTCATCTCTACAATAAATTTTTTAAAAAATTAGCCAGGCGTGGTGGCGCGTGCCTGTAGTTCTAGCTACTTGAAAGGCCGAGGCAGAGCCGCTCTTGGTGGCTCAGCCTGTAATCCCGCGCCTTTGGGAGGCTGAGGTGAGTGGATTGCTTGAACCTGCGGGTTCAAGACCCGCCTGGGCAATTTGGCGAGACCTCATCTCTACAATAAATCAAAAGAAAAAAATTAGCCGGGCGTGGTAGCGCATGCCTGTAGTTCCAGCTACTTGGAAGGCTGAGGCGGAAGGATCTCCAGAGCCCAGCAGGTCAAGGCTGCGGTGACTGGGAGCGGCCACTGCACTCCAGTCTGGGCGACAGAGTGAGACTCCAACTCAAAAAGAAAAAAAAAAAGAAAGGCCGAGGCAGAAGGATCACCTGAGTCTAGCAGGTTGAGGCTGCGGTGGCCATGAGCGTGCCACTGCCCTCCAGTTGCCTGGGCAACAGAGTGAGACTCCAACTCAAAAACGAACAGAAAAAAAAAAAAAACCCCACACACAGGGTAGCTCCAGGGACATAGGGAGCAGAAAGTGATGAGCAGTCTCTCCAGGAACCAGCAGAGGAGACTTGCGTTAATCTTCCCAAGGTCAGATTCTTCAAGATGGCTGAGTGTAGTGGCTAACACCTGTAATCTCACCACTTTGTCACTTTGAGAGGCTGAGGCTGGAGGATCACGTAAGCCCAGGGGTTCAAGACCAGCCCAGGCAACCTCATAGCAAGACCTCATCTCTACAAAATAAAAAAATTAGCTGAGTGTAGTGGTGCACCCCTGTAGTCCCAGCTACCTGGGAGGCTGAGGCAGAAGGATTGCCTGAGCCCCGGAGTTTGAGAATGCACTGAGCCATGATCATGCCACTGCACTCCAGCTTGTGTGACAAAGTGAGACTCCTGACTCAAAAACAAAGCAAAACAAAAAAACTTGCAAGATGTTTGATTGACCTGATTTGGGTTATGCACCTACACTCTTGCCCAAGGAAGGAGAAGGCGCCTTGGCTGAAATTCCTAATAAGCGTGCATGCTGAAGGAGAGTAATCCCCTGAGGAAAACGGAGGCTCTGTTACCAGAAGAGGGACATGTATGTTGGATGAGCACAAAGCACAGGTGTCCTCTGTCTGTGATGAAATATCAACATTCCACATTATTCAAATCTTCTTTTTTTTTGAGTTGGAGTCTCACTGTCACCCAGGCTAGAGTGCAGTGGCACACTCATAGCCACTGCAGCCTTGGTCTGCTGGGCTCTGGTGATCCTTCTGCCTCAGGCTTCCAAGTAGCTGGAACTACAGGCATGCACCATCATACCCAGTTAATTTTTTTATTTATTGTAGAGACGCGGTCTTGCCAAGTTGCCTAGGCTTGTCTCAAACCCTAGGCCCAGGCAGTCCTCTTGCCTCTGCCTCTCAAAGTGCTGGGATTATGGGCTGAGCCACTACACCCGGCTTCTTCAAGTATTCTTAAACATGTAGAATAGTTGGAAGAACATAATGAACACTTATTTATACTCCATCTAAATGCAACCGTCTCTCTCTGTATATTTGTATAAGGTAACTATTTGAAGGTTATAGATATCATGACCTTTTACATCTTCAATACTTCAGCATGTATCTCCTGAGGATAATGACATTCTATGCCCAGATGTGGTGGCTCAGTCTGTAATCACAGCATTTTGGGAGGCCGAGGCAAGAGGATTGCCTGAGCCCAGGGATTCAAGACCAGTCTGGGTAACTTGGTGAGACCTCATCTCTACAATAAATCACAAAAACTAGCCAGGCGTGGTGGCCTGTAGTTCCAGCTACTTGGAAGCGACTTGGAGGGCTGAGGAGGAAGGATCACCTAAGCCCAGCAGGTTGAGGTTGCAGTGGCTGTGAGCCTGCCACTGCACTCTAGCCTGGGTGATAAGAGTGAGACTACAACTCAAAAAAAAAAAAAAAAAAAGACACTCTACTACATAATTGCAATACCATTACCACACCTAAGAAAGTTTATAAGTATTCCATAATATCTTCAATAGCTGGTTCATGTTCAAATTTCCTCAATTGATACAAAAATGTATTTTATAGATTACTTTTTCAAATCAGGATTAAATAAAAATTCACTCACTGCACTTGGTTGTTGGGTCTCTTTATTCTCTTTTAATCTGAATCTTCTACATTTGTAAATGATTCATGACATTGACATTTTGAAGAGTCCAGGCTAGTCTTATCTTATAGAAAGTTTTACATTGTTTCTTCTGCATTGCTAGAGTTTTTTGTATAGCACTTTTTATTGTGGTAAAATACACATAACGTACAATTTTCCATCTTTTTTTTTTTTTTGAGTTGGAAAATCCCTCTGTTGCCCAGGCTGGAGCGTAGTGGCACGATCACAGCTCACTGCAGTCTCTATCTCCTGGGCTCAGCAGGTCCTTCCTCCTCAGCCTCCCAAATAGCTGGGATTACAGGTGCATGCTTCCACTGGCTAACTTTTGAATTTTTGGTAGAGACAAGGTGTCACTATGTTGCCCAGGCTGGTCTCAAACTCCTGGGCTCAAGCTATTGTCCTGCCTTGGCCTCTCAAAGTGGTGGGATTACAGGCGTGAGCCACCATGTCTGGCCCATTTTAATCATTTTATTTATTTATTTTTTTGAGTTGGAGTCTCACTCTGTCACCCAGACTGGAGTGCAGTGGCCGCTCCCGGCCACCGCAGCCTCGACCTGCTGGGCTCCGGTGATCCTTTCGCCTCAGCCTTCCGAGTAGCCGGAATTACAGACGCGCGCTACCACGCCCAGCTGATTTTTTGATTTATTGTAGAGATGAGGTCTCGCTGCCCAGGCAGGTCTCGAACCCACGGGCTCAGGCAATCCACTCACCTCAGCCTCCCAAAGGCGCAGGATTACAGCATTTTAATCATTTTAAAGTGTATAAAATGAGTGGCATCAAGTACATTCACAAGGTTGTACAACCATCACCACTATCCATTTCCAGAACTTTTTCATCATCCTAAACTGAAATTCTGTGCCACTAAGCAATAACTCTCCATTACTGTCTACCTCCAGATCCTGGGAACCTTTAGTCTACTGTCTGTCTCTGTGAATTTGCCTATTTGGGGCATCTCATATAAACAAAATCATGTGATATTTGTCTTTTCATATTTGGCTTATTTCACCTAGCATAACATTTTCATACATGTTGTAGCATATTCTGCACTGCTTTTTTTTTTTTTTTTTAGTTGGAATCTCACTCTGTCACCCAGGCTGGAATACAATGGCACACTCACGGCCACCCCCAGCGTCGACCTGCTAAGCGCAGGCGATCCTTCCGCCTCATCCTTCCAAGTAGCTGGAACTACAGGTGCGTGCCACCATGCCCGGCTAATTTTTTTGATTTATTGTAGAGACGAGGTCTCTCCAAGTTATCTGGGCTGGTCTCGAAACCCGCGGGCTCAGGCAACCCACTCTCCTCGGCCTCCCAAAGTGCTAGGATTACAGGCTGAGCCACCAAGCCCGTCCTCTGCATTGCTTTTTAAAGTTAATTTGTTAGAGTCTTATATGAATTTTCTTATAAATTTTTTTCACACAAAGGAATGTATTTAGATGCAGTCTCGGATTTAAGATAATCTTCCCAGACTTTTATGCTGGCCAAGTCAATTAGATTTAGATTAGTGAGGTCATAGTAAGTAGATTAATTTGTCACCAAGTTGGAGTAAAATTAACCTTCCAAGAGACAGAGATTACAGCTTTAAATGAATAATCACCATTTTCTTCAACAAATATTTTATTTATTTATTTATTTATTTATTGAGTTGGAGTCTCACTCTGTCACCCAGACTGGAGTGCAGTGGCCGCTCCTGGCCACCGCAGCCTCGACCTGCTGGGCTCTGGCGATCCTTCTGCCTCAGCCTTCCAAGTAGCTGGAACTACAAGCATGCGCTACCACACCCGGCTAATTTTTGACTTATTGTAGAGATGAGGTCTCGCCAAGTTGCCCAGGCGGGTCTCGAACCCGCGGGCTCAGGCAATCCTCTCACTTCAGCCTCCCAAAGCGCTGGGATTATAGGCTGAGCCACCGAGACTGCCCACCAAATATTTATTTTAAAATGTAGTTTTCTATAATAAAAATTAATAACCTCAGGACTATTACTTCCTGGAATTACTAAAACAAGCAAATATTAAATTATTAAAACAAGCATTTCAGTATTATAGAAAACTTATTTGTCTTTTTAATTAAAAGACATACTGTGTCTATTTTTATGATGACATAATTCAGAATTCATTTAGATGTATCTTAAATTTTATGATAATTTATGTGAAAATACTCTAACCCTCTTCCTTATCTTTCTAAACAAAGAGAGGCGGACAGTCCAGTGTTTTGCATTCTCTAAAGCACTTAGGTCAATAGCATCTCATAGTCTCAAGTTTCCTGATAAAGATCAGGATTTAAGGTTTATTATAATTTTTTCTATATATCTATACTCATGAAACCTTCAACAAAGCATGGCTTCTATACCTCCATTGCTTTCCAATTTTTTTTTTTTTTTTTTTTTTTGATTCGGAGTCTTACTGTCTCCCATCCTGGAGTGCGGTGGCATACTCATGGCAACCACAACCTTGACCTGCTGGGCTCAGTCGATTCTTCCACATCAGCCTTCCAAGTAGCTAAAACTACAGGCGTGTACCACCATGTCCGGCTAATTTCTTTTTTTTTTTTTGAGTTGGAGTCTTACTTTGTCGCCCAGACTGGAGTGCAGTGGCCGCTCCCAGTCACCGCAGCCTCGACCTGCTGGGTTCCGGCGATCCTTCCGCCTTAGCCTTCCAAGTAGCCGGAATTACAGGCATGCGCTACCACGCCCAGCTGATTTTTTTATTTATTGTAGAGATGAGGTCTCGCTGCCCAGGCAGGTCTCGAACCCGCGGGCTCAGGCAATCCACTCACCTCAGCCTCCCAAAGCCACGGGATTACAGGCTGAGCCACTGAGCCCGGCTTAATTTTTTATTTATTATAAAGATGAGGTCTTGCCAAGTTGCCCAGATTGGTTTCAAACCCCTGGGCTCAGGCTTAGGCAATCCTCTTGCCTCCGCCTCCCAAAGTGCTGGGATTACAGGTGTGAGTTAGTGTGCCTGACTGTTTTCCTATTCTTAATCAAACATACATATATGTATATATGTATCTGGCATAATTTTAAGAACTTTACATATATTTTATTCTCATTTAATCCTATGAGATTTTTCTTTCTTCATTTTTTTTTTTTTTTTGAGCTAGGTACTTTTTTAAATCTCCATTTTTACATATGGGAAAATAGAGACGCTGAGTGACTACTTGACCTGACCAATGGCACATAACCATCAGTGGGAGAGCCGGGATTCAAACAGACACAATCTGTCTCCACAACTCTTGTTCTTAATCTCTATATATTCTTATTATGGGAGTGGGGAGAAAAAAAAAACAAAAAAGCCAACTCAATAGATAAAACACAGCCCCTTTATAATTGTATCCACAAAAAAATCCATTCCTGACAATTTATGTTTTAATTTGATATATATATATTTTTGAGTTGGAGTCTCACTCTATCACCCAGGCTGGAGTGCAGTGGCACGCTCATGGCCACCACAGCCTCGACCTGCAGGGCTCAGGCGATCCTTCCGCTTCAGTCTTCCAAGTAGCTGGAGCCACGGCCACCACATCTGGCTACTTTTTGATTTACTGTAGAGATGAGGTCTCGCCAAGTTGCTCAGGCTGGTCTCAAACCCCTGGACTCGGCAATCCTCTCTCCTCTGCCTCCCAAAGTGCTGGGATTAACAGGCATGAGCCACCGCATGCCTAATTTGATTGGAATAATTTATTTTTTTGAGTTTGAGTCTCTGTCACGCAGACTGGAATGCAGTGGCAAGATCACAGCTCACGGCACCCTTGATCTCCTGGGCTCAGGCGATCCCTCTACTTCAGCCTGGGTCTATAGGTGTGCACGACCACACCCATCTAATTTTTAAAAAAATTTCCTTGTAGAGACAATGCCTCCCTATGTTTTTCAGGCCAGTCTTGAACTTCTGGGCTCAAGCAATCCTCTCACCTCAGCCTCCCAAAGTGCTGGGATTGTAGGCATGAGTCACAGCACCCAGTCTTACTTTTAAATCTAATCATAGAGTACAAACACACAGATAATGACATTCTTGGGGGGAAGGTATAGCCATAATTAAAGCAAATACTAATCCATTATCTAGCTGGCAGGAAACTTTCAAGCAACCTCGGTTTGACTTAATCACCCTCTGGAACTGGGCCAGGATAAGGGTGGTGATAATTCAGCTGTGGGCAGCTGACAACTGACTCCTCACCCAAAGAGTAGGAACAGGAGACAAAAATGGGTCAGACTAGTGTGAATAGGGTGAAGGCAGGGGCAGCAACCAAGTATCCCAGATGAGTCCAGCCAGAAAGAAGGATCCAGCACCAGTAAGGCAGAGGCTCGTCTGTGAGTCTAGTGTTGTCCATGAGAATGATGCAGTTAGTTATGTGGTGTCCCGAGGCTGTGCTGAAACAGCTGTTACTGGTCATCTGTGCCAGAAGATACTGACTCAAGTGTGTTAATCAAAATAGAAAGGCATCCTGGTAGAAGAGTGTTAGACATGGCCTGGCTATTACCATATGTGGGAATCGGGCATCCAGAAATGTCCAAAGTGGGGGCCACTATAGATAGTGCAAGATTGAATATACACAATGACCTAGGTCAGCAGTTCTCAAATGTTTTGGTCTCAGGGTCCCTTAACAGTCTTAAAAATTGAGGACCCCAAAGAGTTTTTGTTTACAAGGGTTACAGATATTTATGTTTTCCTTTTAGAGATTGAAACCGAGGAGCTTTAAAAATACAAGGACACAGATGGGTGTGGTGGCTCAGTCTGTAATCCCAGCACTTTGGGAGGCTGAGGTGAGAGAATTGCCTGAGCCTGGGGGTTTGAGACCAGCCTGGACAACTTGGTGAGACCTCATCTCTACAATAAAAATCATAAAAACTAGCCGGGCATAGGGGTGTGCATCTGTAGTTCCAGCTACTTGGAAGCCTGAGGCGAAGGATTGCCTAAGCCCAGAAGGTCAAGGCTGCGGTGGCTGTGAGTGTGCCACTGCACTCCAGCCTGGGTGACAAGAGTGAGACTCCAACTCAAAAAAAAAAATAAAAATACAAGAACATGCCAGTACACATTCCATTAGCCATCAGCAATGACATTATCACGTAGTCTCTGGCAAACTCCTCCACTTTTGAAAGGATGAGGGTGAAAAGGCCAGTCATGAAGTAGTATTATTTTAAAAGTAGTTTTGACTTCATTTACTCCCAGCTAGCAACTTGACAATCTCCAGGAGGTCCCTAGACCAGACTTTGAGAACCACTGGTCTAAATATGTAGCCTCTTACATTTGAATAGTACTGTAGGCTGTAGGCTGGGCACTGTGGCTCATGCCTATAATCCCAGCACTATGGGAGGCCAAGGTGAGAGGATTGCCTGAGTCCAAGGGTTCAAGACCAGCCTGGGCAATTTGGTAAGACCTCATCTCTACAATAAATTAAAAAATTAGTCAGGCATGGTGGTGTGTGCCTGTAATTCCAGCTACTTGGAAGACTGAGGTAGAAGGATCACTTGAGCCAAGCAGGTCGAGGTTGAGGTAGCTGTGAGCGTGCCACTGCACTCCAGCCTAGGTGACAGAGAGACTCCAACTAAAAAAAA
>NW_007049329.1:22614-31517 GCF_000164805.1 Carlito syrichta
GAGTAGCTGGAATTACAGGCGCGCGCTACCACGCCCGGCTGATTTTTTGATTTATTGTAGAGATGAGGTCTCGCTGCCCAGGCGGGTCTCAAACCCGTGGCTCAGGCAATCCACTCACCTCAGCCTCCCAAAGGCACGGGATTACAGGCTGAGCCACCGAGCCCGGCGAAAAAACTATTTTTAACCCCATTTTTCATTTTATTTTATATATATATATATATATTTTTTTTTAGTTGGAGTCTCACTCTGTCACCCGACTGGAATGCAGTGGCCGCTCCCGGCCACCGCAGCCTTGACCTGCTGGGCTCCAGCGATCCTTCCGCCTCCGCCTTCTGAGTAGCCGAAATTACAGGCATGTGCTACCATGTCCAGCTGATTTTTTGATTTATTGTAGAGATGAGGTCTCGCTGCCCAGGCGGGTCTCGAACCCACGGGCTCAGGCAATCCACTCACCTCAACCTCACAAAGGCACGGGATTACAGGCTGAGCCACCGAGTCCGGCTTTTTTAAAATATTTTTTTGAGTCAGTGTCTCACACTCTGCTGCCCCACCTGAAGTGTAGTGGCATGCTCACAGCCATAGCAGCCTCAACCTGCTGGGCTCAGACAATCCTTCTGCCTCAGCCTTCCAAGTAGCTGAAACCACAGGTATGCGCCACCATGCCCGGCTAATTTTTTTATTTATTGTGCAGACGAGGTCTCACCATGTTGCTCAGGTTGGTCTTGAACTCCTGATCTCAGACAATCCTCTCTCCACCGCCTCCCAAAGTGCTGGGATTATAGGTGTGAGTCACCGTGCCCAGCTTAACCCCATTTTTATAGCTGGAAAGCTCTGTGGAGCAGAGTGCTAATAAGTCTGTTACTCTGACAATAGTCCTGGGAAGGAAAATAAGGCAGATACAGAGTGTAAAGAAAATACTCTGTAGTGAATTAAAGATGGTCACACTTTTGACGTTCCTCCCATCATAAGGAGGGGTCTATGTCACCTCCCCTGAATCTAAGTGAAGTCTATTACTTTTTGACCAATAGACTACCAGGGAAATGATACAGAGCCAGTTTCCAGGCTGGCTTTAAAGAATGGCAGCCTCTTCAACCTGTCTGAATGGAAGCTCTGAGCTGCCATTATGTGAGAAGACCAGCTATCCCAATGGAGAGACCACTGGAAAGGCTCTGAGACTACATAGAGACGGAGCCAGCTGAGCCCAACCTTTCAGCGCCAGGCACATGTGTTGGACCCTCCAGACTAGCTTAACCGCAAGCTAGAACTCTACCTCCTGACAGGTAGATGTTATGTGGAACAGATAAATCACCCAGCTGAGCCCTGCCCAAATTCTTGACTCAAAATGTGTAAGGTATAACACAGAGGTTGTTGTTTTAAGCCACTGAGTTTTGGGATAATTTGTTATGTGGCAATAAATAACCAGATACACTCCAAGTGTGGTCTTAATGAATACAAAGCTGACTGTGGTAAAGATGGAGAAAATGTTCCAATTATATCTCATGTAGATGTCCATGGCTATAGTTTTAAGCCATGGTATAGTTTCTTTCTTTTTTTTTTTTTGAGTAGGAATTTCACTCTGTCGTCCAGACTGGAGTGCAGTGGGCACGCTCCCGGTCACCGCAGCCTCGACCTGCTGGGCTCCAGCGATCTTCCGCTCAGCCTTCCAAGTAGCTGGAACTACAGGTGCACACTACCACGCCCGGCTAATTTTTTTATTTATTGTAGTGATGAGGGCTCACCAAGTTGCCCAGGCGGGTCTCGAACCCGCGGGCTCAGGCAATCCATTCACCTCAGCCTCCCAAAGGCGTGGGATTACAGGCTGAGCCACCGAGCCCAGCTGGTATAGTTTCTTTGTTAGCTGTTAGAGACAGGGTTTTACTTTGTTGTCCAGGCTGGAATACAGTGGTGCAATCATAGCTCACTGCAGCCTTGAACTCCTGGCTTCAAGTGATCCTCCCACTTCAGCCTCCCAAAGTGTTGGAATTACAGGTGTGAGCCACCAAGCCCAGCTGGTTATAGTTTTATAGTATGCATTTCTGTTAGGTGTTCCTAAAATATCCAAGTTTTGTTTAAGATTCATTCAAGATGCAAGTAAGAGATCTTGGATGTTGCTAAATGATACTGTTTTTTTGGGGGGAAAATATAAACAATAATGGTCTTTATGGAAAAGATACCTGTAGGTAAATTGAAGATAATACACTCAGGAAACTAGAAATTATTTCCTCTAAAGATAGCAATTGTTAATGCACATCTCAAAAATGTGAATGTATTCTAATCCAAAGGTTTTTGCTGGAGAAATTTTGGACAAAACAGTTAAGAAAAAAAAAAAACAAAACTCCTCTAGTAATCTCTATGTAAAGTAGGCAATAAGTGACCCATGTTCTTATTATAGTGATGACTAGATTACTATAGATTTTTAAAAAATATTAGGTTGGACGTGGTGGCTCACATCTTTTTTTTTTTTTTGAGTTGGAGTCTCATTCTGTCGCCCAGACTGGAGTGCAGTGGCCGCTCCCGGCCACCGCAGCCTCGACCTGCTGGGCTCCGGCGATCCTTCCGCCTCAGTCTTCCAAGTAGCCAGAATTACAGGCATGTGCTACCACGCCCCGCTGATTTTTTGATTTATTGTAGAGATGAGGTCTCCCTGCCCAGGCGGGTCTCGAACCCACGGGCTCAGACAATCCACTCACCTCAGCCTCTCAAAGGCGCGGGATTACAGGCTGAGCCACGGAGCCCGGCTTGGTGGCTCACCATCTGTAATCCCAGCACTTTGGGAGGCAAAGATAAAAGGATTTCCTGAGCCCAGGGATTTGAGACCAGCTTAGGTAACTTGGTGAGACTTTTTCTCTGCAATAGATAAAAAAAATTAGCCGGGTGTGGTGGTGTGCACCTATAGTTCCAGCTACTTGGAAGGCTGAAGCAGAAGGATCACCTGAGCCCAGCAGGTCGAGGCTGCAGTGGCTGTGAGCATGTCACTGCACTCTAGCCTGGGCGACAGAGTGATATTCTGACTCAAATAAAAATTACCCATTTTTAAAATTGTGGTCAAAACACATATCATAGCTGGGCTTGGCGGCTCAGTCTGTAATCCTGCGCCTTTGGGAGGCTGAGGTGAGTGGATTGCCTGAGCCCGCGGGTTCGAGACCCACCTGGGCAGCGAGTCCTCATCTCTACAATAAATAAAAAATCAGCCGGGCGTGGTAGTGCATGCCTGTAATTCCGGCTACTTGGAAGGCTGAGGCGGAAGGATCGCCGGAACCCAGCAGGTCGAGGCTGCGGTGGCCGGAAGCGGCTACTGCACTTCAGTCTGGGCGACAGAGTGAGACTCCAACTCAAAAAACAAAACAAAACAAAAAACACATATCATGAAACTTGCCATGTTAGCTATTTTAAGTGTGCAATTTAGTAGTGTCAAACATTTTTGCATTATTGTAAAACAGATCTCCAGAACATATTCATCAGGACTGAAATTTTAATATCATCAATCACTTTGCTTTGTTCCCTCTCCTCAGCCCCTTATAACCCCCATTCTGCTTTCTACATCTATGAATCTGACTAATTTATTTTTTAAACCTTTAAATTGTTTGTTTTGTGATAAGGTCTCACTCTGTCACCCAGACAGGAGTGCAGTGTTACAATCATAGCTCATTACAGCCTCAAAATCCTGGTCTCCAGTGATCCTCTTGCTTCAGCCTCCCCAGTGGCTGGAAGTCCAGGCATGGACCATCATGCCTGGCTAAGTTTTAAATTTTTACTTTTGTAGAGATGGGATCTCACTATGTTGCCCACTGATCTTGATCTCCTGGTCTCCAGCAATCCTCCCGCCTCCCAAAGTGCTGGAATTACAGGTGTGAGGCATAGCCTCCAGCCAATATGACTAATTTAGATACTTCGTATACATGGAATCACATGGTATTTGTCATTTTGTTTGCTTATTTCGCTTAGTATAATGTCCTCAAGTTTCATTCATGTTGTAGCATGTGTTAGAATGTTCTTCCTTTTTAAAGGCTACATAGTATTCCGTTGTATGTATATTCTACATTTTGTTTATTCATTCCTCCATCATTGGACATTTGGGGTGCTACCATCTCTCAGCAATTGTAAATAGTGCTGCTACGAACATGGGTGTGCAAATATCTCTTTGAGAACCTGCTTTCAATTCTTGTGGATATATAACCAGAAGGGTATTATTGGATTATATATTAGTTTGATCCTTAATATTTTTGAGGAACCAGTATAATGTTTCCTATGGAGGTTGCATCATTTTAAAATCCCACCAACTATAGATTGCTTTTAGAGGCTCAATTGTCATGTACATAATAAGAAATTGCCTAAATACAATAGAAAACATCAATAGAAATAAAACCCAGACCACTGTATTTCAGATATACCTATCAGGAGAGTTTAAATTGATAATTGTTACAAAACACTTATTATACACTCATCATGTCTTTTTAATTGAGATATGTAATTTAGAGGCCTTATTTTTAGACCCTTTTAGTATAATTAGTTTTGTGTTTTGATTTGCATTTTGGTTTTTGTTTAGAAAGATTTGGCTGTAATATTTTTGGACCATACTAATAACCCTTCTTTTGTATTAAATTTTAAATGAAATATTTCAGGTCTATGGAAATAGAAAATAATGCAACAAGTATCTGAGTACTTACAACTCAGCTTGAACAAATTTTAACTATATTCTTGTCATTTTTTTTTTTTTTTTTGAGTCGGAGTCTTTGTTGCCTAGACTGGAGTGCAGTGGCATGGTCATGGCTCACTGCAGCCTCCAACTCCTGGGCTCAAGTGATCCTCCTGCATCAGCCTCCCCAGTAGTTGGGACTACAGGCACGTGCCACCATGCCTGGTGAACTTACAAGCAAAATTTTGTAGAGACGGTCTTGCTATGTTGTCCATGCTGGTCTTGAGCTCCTGGGCTCAAGCAATACTCCCACATTGGCCTCCCAGAGTGCTGGGATTACAGGTGTGAGCCACCATGCCTGACCCATATTTCTTAAATTTTTCTCAAGAAATAGTGCATTGGGCAGGAAAAAAACCCCAGCAAACATTTCCAGTCCTTGCTGACCAAGGCAGCAAGCAAAAATGAAGAAATTAGAGAAGAGAAACTTGTAAGTAAATGAATTCATACTTGGCTATGTGTTGCTCTCCCTACAGTGTGAGAGGAACATGGCCCAGTTAAAATCATGGGCTCAGAAGTAATACAGACCTGTATTCAAATCCTAGGTTTGCTTTTTGCCAGTTGTGTGGCCTCAAGAAAGTTTCTTTTTATTTTTTAATTTTTAAAATTCTCTCAATGTTGCCCAGGCTGGAGTTCAGTGGCATGCTCACGGCCACCACAGCCTCGACCTGCTGGGCTCAGGCGATTCTTCTCCCTCAGCCTTCCAAGCAGCTGGAACTATAGGCACACGCCACCACATCCAGCTACTTTTTTTTGTTGTTGTAAAGATGGTCTCGAACCCCTGGGCTTAGGTGAACCTCTCGCCTCCGCCTCCCAAAATGTTGGGATTATAGGCGTAAGCCACTGTGCCCAGCTCAAGCAAGTTTCTTAACTTCCCCTTGCCTCAGTTTCCTCATCCATAAAATGGAGGTAATCATAATTCTTCTCAAGCTTCTTGGGAGGATTAAAAGAGAAATGTGAGCACTTATGTATTTACATGCAGTCAATGAATGACATATAGACAAGCTTCAATAAATATTGGTATTTACTTGTTTTGTTTATTGAGCACCCACAATATGTCAATCACTCTTCTAATGCTGGGAATTCAGCAGTGAGCAAGAGAGATAAAGACCCCTGTGAAGTTCACTTTCGACAAGATAATTTTAAATAGTGATAAGTGAAGAACAGATAAGGTTTGGGAAGGGTATAAGGGAGCTACCTTAGACAGGAAACAGGAGGTAATAAGATGTCTTCAAGCAGTGAAATATAACCAAAATTGGCAGAAGGAATCATTCATTGAAAGATCTGGGGAGGAGCCAGAGGGAACAGTATGTGCTTATGCCCTGAGTCAAGAAAACTTGGTTTGCAACAAGAAATAGAAAGGAAGTATGGCTGGAGCTCAGTATGATAAAAGAAGGAGACTAGCATGCACCTGAGAGTTAGGTAGGACAGGCTAAAAAGGGCCTTGTAGACCATAGTAAGGAGTTGGATTTTATTCTTAATGGACTATAAAGACATTGGAGGTTTTTTATTGCTGGCGAGGTACAGCGCTGTCTGGTCCGGGGAGGAATTTGCATGCTTTACTGTAGCTCTGTTTGAGAATTATAGTCATCCGCTGCATAATGACAATTCGGTCAATGATGGACTGTGCATATGATGGTGGTCCCATAAGATTATGATATAGTATTTATTTATTTATTTTTTTGAGTTGGAGTCTCACTCTGTCGCCCAGACTGGAGTGCAGTGGCTGCTCCCGGCCACTGCAGCCTCGCCTGCTGGGCTCCAGCGATCCTTCCACCTCAGCCTTCTGAGTAGCCGGAATTACAGGCGCGCGCTACCACGCCCGGCTGATTGTAATTTTTTTTTTTTTTTTTTGAGTCAGAGTCTCACTGTTGCCCAGGCTGGAGTGCAGTGGCACACTCACGGCCACCGCAGCTTCAACCTGCTTGGTTCAGGCGATCCTTCTACCTCAACCTTTCAAGTAGCTGGAACTACAGGTGTACCACCACACCCAACTAATTTTTTGACTTATTGTAGAAACGAGGTCTTACCAAGTTGCCAGGCTGGCCTCAAACCCTGGGCTCAGGCAATCCTCTTGCCTCTGTATCCCAAAGTGCTGGGGATTACAGGCATGAGCCGCATGCTCAGCTGATGATACAGTATTTTTACTCTACCTTTTCTATGTTTAGATACGTTTAAATACATAAATACTTGCCATTGTTTTACAACTGCATACAGTATTCAGTATAAGAACATGCTGTACAGGTTTGTAGCCTAGGAGCAATAGTCTATATACTATATAGCTTACATGTGTATATTATGACATTCGACTAGGCTTGATGGCTCACACCTGTAATCCCAGCACTGTGGGTGGTTGAGGCTGGAGGATTGCTTGAGCCCATGTGTTCAAGACCTACCTGGGTGACATAGTAAGATCTCATATCTACAAAAAAAAACAACAACAAAACCCAGGTGTGGTGGCACGTGCCTGCAGTCCCTGGTACTTGGGAGACTGAGGCAGGAGGATCGCTTGAGCCCCTGTGTTGGAGACTGTGGTGAGCTGAGATCGTGCCATTGTATTCCAGCCTTGGATGACAGAGCGAGATCCTAACTCAAAAAAATCTGATGTTCACACAACGATGAAATTGCCTAACAAGGTATTTCTCAGAATATATCCCTGTCATTAAGTGACGCTTGACCGTATGTTTATATACATTAGGTATAATTTTTCTGGGGCTATCACATTACTTACTCTTGGGCTCCCCCTGGTGGAGGTGATGGCACATTTGCCTGGCTTCAGATCAGAAAACGCAAAATGAGCAATTTACATCAAAGGAATTAAGCAAGTTGGCCGCCGACAACACGCCAGACTGCGTCGTGGTGCTGAAATCAATCCATGGGCAAATCAGACAAACATCCTCAGGGAGTTTACATTCTGGTGGAGGGAGAGAAACTTTAAATGTACAAGCAACTTATTGGATGGGATAAATGTCATTAGAGAAAAATTAAGGTGGGACCTGGGGTTAAAAGTACAAGGAGGATGGTGGTGTTCCAATTTTAAATATAGTGTCAAAAATAAATAAATATAGTTCAGGGAAGCTCTCATTGAGAAAAGGACATTTGAATCAAGATCTAATGAAGGTGAGAGAATGATGCAGGTATCTGGGGGAAGGGCATTCCAGGCAGGGGGATTAGCAAGCACATAGACCCCGAGGAACAGCAAAGAGGCCAATGTGCCTTAAGTGGAAGGATGACAGATAGGAGAAGACGTTAGAGTAGAGTTGTACTGTGCGTGCCAAATCTTGAGGGTCCTGTAGGCCAAGATAAATAATTTGGTTTTCATTCTGAGATAGGAATCCATTCAAGGAGGGACATGAACTGATTAATGTCTTAACAGGAGCCCCTGCTACTGTATTAATAGATTGTGGGAAGGCAAGGGTATAAATAGGACACTCACATTTACTGACTGACTGTGGCTTATACCAGCAGAGGCAGTAAATGATCAGATTCTGAACAGATTTTGAAGGCAGATCTTGGAGAACTTGCTGATAAATTCGATGTGGGATGTGAGACAGGAGTTAAGGATCTTAGTAAATGAAATTACTTGGACATTGTTGTCATGGGAAGAGGTGATCAAAGACTACACAGTCAAAAAAAGTAGAAAAAAAGTGTATCAAGTAGTTAATAAAAACAAATAGTGTTTTTTTTCTGGATTTCATTTGTGGGTTAATTTAAACAGTTTTAAATAGTAAAATTTTAATTTGTATTATAACAAGATTTACTTTTATATCAAACATTACATTTGTAATTCTGATTATTTTTCTTAAAGAAGCCCTCCAAATTGAACCAACTTCTGATCTCCACAAAATCTGTATTCAATCTTGCTACTTGCTCATACTTGGGTTGTAATTTAAAATTAATGAAGCAAAGCCGGGCGCGGTGGCTCATGCCTATAATCCCAGCACTTTGGGAGGCTGAGGTGAGAGGATTACCTAAATTCAGGGGTTCGAGACCAGCCTGGGCAACTTGGTGAGACCTCATCTCTACAATAAATAAAAAAAATTAGCAGGGCGTGGTGGTGCACACCTGTAGTTCCAGCTACTTGGAAAACTGAGGCAGAAAGATTGCCTGAGCCCAGCAGCTCGCGGCTGCGGTGGCCGGGAGCGTGCCACTGCTCTCCAGCCTGGGCCACAGAGTGAGACTCCGACTAAAAAAAAAAAAAAAAAAAAAA
>NW_007049329.1:31826-37729 GCF_000164805.1 Carlito syrichta
GCGGGTCTCGAACCCGCGGTCTCAGGCAATCCACTCACCTCAGCCTCCCAAAGGCGCGGGATTACAGGCTGAGCCACCGAGCCCGGCTCCACGCCTGGCTTTTTAAAAAACTTATTGTAGAGATGAGGTCTCATCAAGTTGCCCGGCTGGTCTCGAACCCGTGGGCTCGGGCAATCCTCTCACCTTGCCCTCCCAAAGTGCTGAGATTACAGGCTTGAGCCACAGCGCCAGCTCTGACTACACGCATTTTAAAGGAACTCCTTGAAAAGTGAGAGTAACAGTAAGCAGTAGTACTCTTTGTCAGGGTTGATTGGGGCTAAATTGGGCAGCTGGTACCCGCTCACCCGTTCCTCGCAAGACTCCGAGGTTCCGAGCGGGGAGGAACCAGGGGCGGGGCTTGCGGGTCGGCGAAGTGGGCGGGGTCTAGAGGGTTCCCCGCCTCTTGAGGCGCGACACATGCGCCCTGAGGCTTCCAGAGGAACGAGGTGTGGATTGTGAGGTGACCCTGGCCGCTTACTTCCGGTTCCTAGGGATGCGCATCCGGGTCAGCCTAACGCCGCGGTTTCCTCCACTCACTTGGATCTCCTGTGGTTCTGGACCGGTCCCCATGTCCCGCTGCGGGGCTTCTGCAGCCTTTGGGTGAGTCTCCGCTGCCGACAGAGTCTGAGCTCAGCGGGTCGACTACAGCCTGGAGGGGGCCGGGTCGAGAGTTCTGCCTCGGTCCTTGAGGGTGGGGGTCTCCTCGCCGGTCCCTTGTGCTCTCACCTCAGCCCTTTCCTTCACGCTGGCTTCGCCCCTCTCCCCTCAGCTTCGCCTTCTCGCCTCCGCGCATCTCCCGCCTCGCTGTTTTTTCTCAGCCTCGTATCTGGCCGTTGCTTCTTGCCTTTCTCCTCAAGGCTTCCTGCAGCCGTTGCCCCTCGGTTTTCTCCTCTGTTATTTTGGCACCACTTGGCCCCGTCCGCGGGTCCGGGATCTCAGCGTTCTTTTCCCAGCGGGACAGCCCACTTTCTTGTTGCGCTCACTCTTCTCTGCGAAACAGCCTCTTTCTGGGGTCTTAGGTCATTGTCCCCAACTTTCCCTCCCCGTTGTCCCTTCCTCCTGGGACCGATAGGTGACATTAGTGCTTCCCCGGGGTTCTCCTGCCTGTTCTCAGCTAGTGGGGGGCTTTGTTCAGGCCCGGATTTGGGAAGACTTCCCCACCCTGAGGGAAGTTTTGCCTTGGGGCGCTGCGTGAGACCGAACTCCGGGAGCTTCCGTAGTTGGGGGACAACAAAGGCGTTCCCAGTTCCTCGCTGGAGCTCAGTTTTGGGGCTCTTCAAGAGCAGCTAACAGGTGGCAGGCACGCTGTGGTTGGGCTTGTGTGATCTTGTTAATTGACAGGTCATGAGGACGTTCTGGCAGTTTTGTGTTCCCCTGAGAATGGATGTGCACAGCTGAGGCCAAAATACGAACGTTCTGGGACGGTCAGCTCTGTTTTCTGCATGGGTTTTACCTATAGGACAGTTGATTGCTGTGACAGAGGACCGAGGTTTTTTGTTTTCTAGCCGCAGATTTATACATCTATTGCCAAAAATGTGTTGTTGCTGAACGTTTTCTGCTCGAGTTTTCTATAGTAATTTCAAAGTAGGGCGTAAGGAGAAATGTTGGATTCATTGAGTTATTTAGTTACATTGAGTATGCAAATGTGTATCCTATCCTTACCTCTTGCACCTTGTTTTTAAATTTTTACTTTAAGTCTTCTGTTTGTCTTCCTGCTTCTTCATAAGCCATACATTACAGTACTTTACTTCTTAGAATATTCTTCTGACTTTTTTCTTTACCATTTCCACTTTAGTCTTGAAACCATTTTTTTTCATTTCGTGACTTAGAGCATCTTTTAAAAATTTCTGTGGAGGTTCTTTTGTTTTTTTGGTTTTTTTGAGTTGGAGTCTCACTCTGTCGCCCAGACTGGAGTGCAGAGGCACGCTCCCGGCCACCGCAGCCTCGACCTGCTGGGCTCTGGAGATCCTTCAGCCTCAGCCTTCCAAGTAGCTGGAACTACAGGTGTGCGCTACCACACCCGGCGAATTTTTTGATTTAGTAGAGATGAGGTCTCGCCAAGTTGCCCAGGCAGGTCTTGAACCCGCGGGCTCAAGCAATCCACTCACCTCCGCCTCCCAAAGCGTGGGATTACAGGCTGAGCCACCAAGCCCGGCCATCTGTGGAGGTTTTAAGTCATCTATAACATGAAGGAATTAGGTCAATTTTTAATATTTTTATTTTCTTTGAGTCAAAGTCTCACATTGACACCCAGACTGGAGTGCGGTGGCACCATCACGGCCACTACAGCCTCGACCAACTGGGATCAGGTGGTGATCCTTCTGCATCAGCCTTCCAAATAGCTACAGGCGCCCGCCACCACGCCTGGCTAATTTTTTAATTTATTGTAGAGATGAGATCTCGTAGTGTTACCCAGGCTGGTCTCAAACTTCTGGCCTCAGGCAACCTTCTTGCATTGACCTCCCAAAGTGCTAGGATTACAGGTGTGAGCCACCGTGCCCCGCCTTGAAGTATATTTTGAGATACAGGAGTGGATAATCTTTAATTTTGTTTTTTTGATTTTTATGGCATATGTCTAGCATTTGATTACAGAGGTTTTTTTGTGTAATCAGTTTTTGTAATCATATAAATTGTGCTCTAAAGTTTAGTACTTCAATGTGAGTGGAATAAATACAGCTTTAAACATCTGCTTTTCTTTGTTTTTTTTTTTGAGTTGGAGCCTCACTCTGTCACCCAGACTGGAGTGCAGTGGCTGCTCCTGGCCACCGCAGCCTCAACCTGCTGGGCTCCGGCGATCCTTCCGCCTCAGCCTTCCAAGTAGCCTGAATTACAGGCATGCGCTACCACGACCGGCTGATTTTTTGATTTATTGTAGAGATGAGGTCTCAAACCCGTGGGTTCAGGCAGTCCACTCACCTAAGCCTCCCAAAGGTGCAGGATTACAGGCTGAGCCACCGAGCCCGGCTAATATCTGTTTTTCTTTTGGCTTATTAGTTATACAAAAACTCTGTCATTATATGATACATATACATATAAAAGTATTTAGACCTTGGCTTATGCTAAAATTGGGCTGTTCCCTTCAGCTATTTTTAGCAAAAAAGTTTGGAGCTTAGCCATGTTAGTCCTAGAAACCACAGAAAAGGACCCTTTTGATTGACTTTCAGGACTTGCCAAACTGCTGAAGGAAGCCCCTTTGAAAGTTTCTTATCTGTATCTCCTCCCCAGCACCTACACTGGAAACTCTGACTTCTGTTCAACTTGGCCTTACCGTCTTCCATCCTTAAAAACTAACCCCAAGGCCGGATGCAGTGGCACACACCTGTAATCCCAGCACTTTGGAAGACCAAGGCGGGAGGATTACTCGAATCCAGAAGTTTGATACCAGCGTGGGCAATATAGTGAGACCATGTCTTTGCAAAAAAAAAAAAAAAAAGATAGCCCGTCGTAGTGGTGTGTGCCTGTAGTCCTAGCTACTCGGGGGACTGAGGCGGTAGGATTGCCTGAGCCTAGGAGGTGAAAGCTGCAGGGAACTGTAATGGTTTCACTGCACTTCAGCCTGGACTCAAAAAATAAAAACCTAACCCCAATGACCCCAATGAGTGTGGCTTACTCCAGCTGCTTCCTTACCTCCAGGTTTGTGAACTTTTTTTTAAAGCCAGGGAACTCCAGCTTAATTAATGCAGATTAACGAAGAAACTTAACCTCCAAAATGGTGAGAGCTCACTCTGTTTTCAGAGTAATAGAAAAGCATAAAATCTAGTTTTAGAAATTATTGTTCATTGTCACTGGTAAGAAGTGACACTTTTACACATAAGGAAATTAGGGCTTAACAAATTAATGATGTTTTTCCTAGGTCATTTTTTAAAATAAAGAAGTACTACAAATGCATTCAGAGCAGTGGATTTTGTTTCACCAAAGCTGTAGGCTGAGGCCAGGCACTGTAATCCCAGCACTTTGGGAGGTGAAGGTGAGAGGATTGTCTGAGCCTAGGGTTCGAGACCAGACTATGCAACTTGGCAAGACCTCGTCTCTACAATAAATAAAAAAATTAGCTGGGTGTGGTGGCACACACCTGTAGTTCCAGCTACTTGGGAGGCTGAGGTGGAAGGATTGCCTGAGTCCAGCCTAGGTGACAGAGTGAGACTTCAATTAAAAAAAAAATTGTAGACTAGAAAGTACAATATAGTATCAGGTACATTTATTCATAGGAATGAGACTATTAGAATAAACTATCTGTGACACAGATTTTAAAGTCTGGGGCTAAAATCATTTTGCCTTCAAAGAGGGACAAGAGAAATAAACTTTTGTGCAGAAGTAGAAGTTGAAAACTTTTAGTTAGGAGTCTCTCTCTTTTTTCTTCTAAAACGACTTTGGCCTATTCTAATATAAATTCTGCATAGAAACCCTTAAATGAAACGAGCATCCTATGTTCTCATTGGAGCAGGTGTGTTGATACTGCTGGTCTTCATACAGAACACTGATCAACTTTCTGATTATTGATTACTGAAAAGCCTGCCCCTCTACTTTAGCTGCCAAAAAAAAAAAATCACCAGAAACATCTTAGTGCATGTTTGTTTTTCAATAAAAATTTCTACTTTACTTTGGCAGTCTTAGTTTATAATCCTGAGGACTCAGCTTAAAATGTTTTTCTGTTGGCCAAGCGGGATGACTCAAGCCTGTAATCCCAATACTTTGGGAGGCTGAGGTGAGAGGATACATCATAGGGTTCAAGAACAAAAATTAAAATATGTTGTAAGACAAAGTAAAGTAGCAAGTAAAATGACATATATAACAGCCAAAAAGGATCAAATTAAGCCAGAACAAGAAACCTGGTAGGCAAAAAACGAATATGCAGGGAAAAAAATTTTGAGTCAGTCTTAGTCTGTCACCCAGGTTAGAGTGCAGTGGCTTGCTCACGGCCACCCCAGCCTCAACCTGCCGGGCTCAGGCGATCCTTCCGCCTCAGCCTTCCAAGTAGCTGGAACCACAGGCATGCGCCACCACACCCGGCTAATTTTTTTGATTTATTGTAGAGATGAGGTCTCATCATGTTGCTCAGGCTGGTCTCAAAACTCTGGACTCAGGCAATCCTCTAGCCTTGGCCTCCCAAAGTGCTGGGATTACAGGCATGAGCCAGTATGCCTGGCCAGTTTTAAAAATTTAAGAAACAAAATATACCTCCAGCAAGTCCTTAACCATTTGCATCTTGCACCATTATGGTTTCTGTGGTGTGCTTAAGCCACTTCATAACTTAATTCTTTTTGTTGTTTTGATTACAGATGAAAGGTTCATAGAACTTCTTTTTAGGTAGTTGTTTGTCTAAAACCTTTTTGTGTTTTGCATATATCAACATGATATTTTAATTTATGTATGATTTAAATGCAAGAAAAATAGTTCAAGATAGAAATATACATTTTAAACTGTTAGAAATAGTTCATTCTTCCCATATATTCATCTAATTGATTTATACCAAAGGGTTGAATTGTTATATTCATAGTAGTGTGGAAAATAGGTGGACTTTCTGTCTTCTGATTAACTTAAAAATGCAAGTGCTTGTTCTTGTACAGAATATATGGCTTAAACTCTAAACTAGCCAATTAATAGATGTATTCTTTTTTTTTTTTTTTTTTGAGTTGTAGTCTCACTCTGTCACCCAGACTGGAGTGCAGTGGCCACTCCCGGCCGCCGCATCCTCGACCTGCTGGGCTCCGGTGATCCTTCCACCTCGGCCTTCCAAAGAGCTGGAACTACAGGCACGTGCTACCAAACCCGGCTAATATTTTCGATTTCTTGTAGAGATGAGGTCTCGCCAAGTTGCCCAGGCAGGTCTCGAACCCGCGGGCTCAGGCAATCCACTCACCTCA
>NW_007049329.1:38120-41637 GCF_000164805.1 Carlito syrichta
AAAAAAATTAGCTGGGCGTGATAGCGCGCGCCTGTAGTTCCAGCTACTTGGAAGGCTGAGGCGAAAAGGATCACCGGAGCCCAGCAGGATGAGGCTGTGGTGGCCGGGAGCGGCCACTGCACTCCAGTCTGGGTGACAGAGTGAGACTCCAACTCCAAAAAGAAAAAAGTTAAAAAATAAAAAAATATAAATATGCAATAATATTTTGAACCAGAAAAATGATGTGTAGTTTAAATAGTACTAACTTACTGTAAATAAGTTAACAGATCAGCCTGATGCAATCAGCGCTTAATATACTAATGATCTTACATAAATTGTGTCGGATGCACTTTTAACTTACTACCTTGGTTAATGTTTGTATGAGTTAGGTTTGTTTTTTTCTCCCTAGAAAATAGTTAGGAGCAACCCCTTCGGGTTCCCTCCCCCTGTGGGAGCTTTTCTGTCCTCTCAATAAATCCTGCTTTAAAAAAAAAAATAAAGAAAAATAGTTAAGAATACTCTTTGTGATACATTTCTTTCAGCAAATATGTTTGGGTACCTACTGTGTTCAATTAAAATAATACATATTTAGGCTCTTTATGTGACTAGACGATAATGTACAGGACTGACATTTCTGAATTTGATCTTATTTGTACATTTCTGAATTAAACATTTGGGTTAACATAATTAGAATTAAATAAGTTTAATATAAATCATGTTCTTTCATTATAGGTACAATTAATTTTCACTTGGGAACCTTTTTCACAACTGAAGTGTAAAATCTATAATGAGGAAACAGTAATAATAAAAGCAAACTTTACATAGCACTTAACTATGTACCAGGAACTACTCTAAGTGGTTTGAATGTATTAATTTTTTACTCTTTACAAACATATGAAGTACTATTCTTATTATCCTCATTTTACATATAAGGAAACCGAGGCACAGAAGTTACATAATTTTCCCAAAGTAACACACCTAGTTATTTGGAGAGCTGAACTTGAATTTAGTCTTGGCTCTAAAGTTCATGACCTTTTTTGTATGAGGGTCTACTACTTTAGTGATTTATTCCTTTATAGGTTAAGGTTAGAAACCCAGTTTCTTAGAAACACAAAAGAATATTGTTTTTTGCCGGGCTTGGTGGCTCAAGCCTGTGATCCCAGCACTTTGGGAATCTGGGGCAAGAGGATTGCCAGAGCTCAGAGGTTCAAGACCAGCCTGGGTAACTTGGCGAGACCTCGTCTCTATAATAAACAAATAAATAAATTAGCTGGGTACGGTGGCACGTGCCTGTGGTTCCGACTACTGGAAGGCTGAGGTGAAAGGATCACCTGAGCCAAGCTGGCCGAGGCTGTGGTAGCCGTGAGCGTGCCACTGCACTTCAGTCTGGGCTACACTGTGAGACTCTGACTCAAAAAAAAAAAAAAAAAGAATAAGAAAGCAAAACAGAAGCCGGAGGCCGGGCTTAGTGGCTCAGCCTGTAATCCCAGCGCTTTGGGAGGCTGAGGTGAGTGGATTGCCTGAGCCCGTTGAGTTCGAGACCCCCCTGGGCAACTTGGCGAGACTTCATCTCTATAATAAATCAAAAATTAGCCGGGTGTGGTAGTGCGTGCCTGTAGTTCCAGCTCCTTGGAAGGCTGAGGTGGAAGCATTGCTGGAGCCCAGGGGGTCGAGGCTGTGGTGGCCGGGAGCGTGTGGTGATAGAGTGAGACTCCACTCAAAAAAAAAAGAAAGCAAAACAGGATCAAATCCCTCCCCTTTTAGAAAAATTATCTTTGGAGTTATTTGGAGAAAAGTCACTGTTTTTAATAAAATACCCCTTCAAAGTTAATTTTTTCTGTGATCTGCAGAATATTAAGTAAACTTATGTGATGTTCTTAAGATACTGAAATCTTAACACTCCCACATGAATATAACTTTGAAATATTGAAACAGAAGTCTGAAACTTCTGACTTTATCTCTAGTCTAATTTTTAAATTTGGAAATTTGTGCAAAATTAAGTACATTTATCTCTTTAGTACTACCATGTTTAGAGTAATATATTTAAATTCGCATTTTTATTTTTGCTGTAGAAAAGAGGAGAACTTGTTTGTTTGTTTTTTTTGAATTGGAGTCTCACTCTGTCACCCAGACTGGAGTGCAGTGGCCGCTCCCGGCCACCGCATCCTCTACCTGCTGGGCTCTGGCGATCCTTCCGCCTCAGCCTTCCAAGTAGCTGGAACTACAGGCACGAGCTACCACGCCCAGCTCATTTTTGATTTATTGTAGAGATAAGGTCTCACCAAGTTGCCCAGGCTGGTTTCGGACCCCTGGGCTCAGGCAATCCACTCACCTCAGCCTCCCAAAGGCGTGGGATTACAGGCTGAGCCACCGAGCCTAGCTAAGAGGAGAACTTTCACAAACTAATTTTAAAAAAAGTTTTTGTGAACTTTCACAAAATAATTAAAAATGCAAACAATAGCTATTTAGAATATTGTGAATCATATTAATATTCTTTTGTACCTTTATTATTCTAAAATAAAGAATTTTAATTGCATATTTAGGGAAAGGAGATTATTTTATTTTAGTTGAGGTGCATTTTAATGTGAGGATCTTGTACTCAGATAATGGTAAGTTATTTTTCTGAATATTTTTAATGCAGTTGAGAATCATTGAATCTGGTTAACAGAAAAAGTATAATTATTTTTGGTAGGAAGTGACACTTGATTAAGAATACTACTTATGTTATCTTACTAATTCAGACATGTTAATTATGTACACTTTTTTTTAATAGCAGCTTTTTAAAATTAAAATAGGTTCCGAGAGATTCCCTATAGTAGGTTTTGTGTGTGTGTGTGTGTGTGTGTGTGTGTGTGTGTGTGTGTGTGTGTGTGTTTTGTCTCTTGATGGGAAAATACTGTTAAGGAGCTGAAAAGAGTAAGCTTTAGTATGGTGATTTACTTGTTGATATTAGGAGTGTTCTTCAACATTTACTTTTTGGTTTAAAGCAATTCTGTTTTATATATGGGTTTGATAATTAGTCTGTCTTTTAAAATTCCAATAGTTTTCTTTCATCTGAAATTTAATAATACTGAATCTAGGAAAATTGGTAGACAGTTGCTATCAGCACTGTTAACAGGGGAATATATTAGAATAATCAACTCTCAGATGGAATTGACCTTTATTCTTTAGGTTTTGTTATACTTTAAAAAGATTAAGGTGAGCTTCACTTGTTGTACCCCTTCCCTCTTTCAGAAGAAGAGGAACATTTAATTTAGCACAGTTATATTAATATTTCCCACTAGATTACTGATATTAATGTGATAATCTTGCCAGGCATCGTGGCTCAAGCCTGTAATCCCAGTACTTTGGAAGGCTGAGACGAGAGGATTGCCTGAGGTCAGGGATTCGAGATCACCCTGGGCAACTTGGTGAGACCTCTTCTCTACAATAAGTAAAAAAAATAAGCTGGGCGTGGTGGCTTGCACCTGTAGTTCCAGCTACTTGGAAGGCTGAGGTGGAAGGATCTCCTGAGCCCAGCAGGTCGAGGCTGTGGTGG
>NW_007049329.1:41663-43575 GCF_000164805.1 Carlito syrichta
TTCAGATTTTAGAGAACTAAGATGATAGAATTAAGAACAGTACATAAATGTCTTATAAAAATACCCTAGGAATCAGTGTGTTATTAGTCACTTAATTTTTCTTTTTTAAATTTAAAGATGTCTTAGCTGGGCATGGTGGCTCCTGCATGTAGTCTCTGGGTATTTGGAAGGCTGAGGGGGCTTGATCCAAGACCTTTCGAGCCCAGTAGTTCAAGACTGCAGTGACCTGTGATTGCATCATTTCACTCCAGCTTGGTTGACAGCAAGCCTCTGTGTCTAAAAGTAAATACATAGATAAAATTTAAAGATGTCAAATTTAGGAAACATCTGTGATGATGATTTTAAATAAAGCAGAGTTTTCAAATCTCCTTTTCCTTTTCAGCAGGTTTTATTCTCCCTGCTATAATTTAGGAAACAATGATTGATAATGCTGATGAATAGTGTTCTTGACAGTGAGACCTTTTCTTTTGCAAAGAGAATAAGCCATCTCTTATGTCTGGTGGGGCATTTAATAACTAGATGAACTGAAAATGTTTGCTTTACCTCATGTCTGTGTATTTTCTGTTGGTATATATTTATTTAGTTTTGGTACCTTACGTTATGTGAAGTTGTTGTTACTGTTTTTGGAGTAACTGTTGGACTGTTGACTCTTACCCAGATGGTTTCCTTTTCCTTTTTTGTTCTCTTTCAGAGACTTGCCTTTATAAAACGATAACTTAAGAGAACCACCAAACTCTGAATGTTGTTTCATATGTAATTTGAAGTGGGAATATTCCTCCTTCTTTGACTGGCCAGTTTTTAATTCTGGTAAAGTAGCTTTCAAATTTTTTTGATTATGACCAAACTATAAAATGCATTTTACAGTGTTACCCAGTACTCATACACATGTGTGTACATATTAATATTTTAAATTGAAACAAGTTTCGTGAAGCAGTATTTATCTTTATTACTGGTGATGCATTGTAAAATTTTCTATTCTGTTTTGCTTTGTTGTATTTCATTTAAAACAAACTGTTCTCCATTCACTAAGTTGATGTGGTAACCTATTAATGCAATGTACCTGCAGTTTGAAAAATTCTAGTAACTCCTAGTGTTTTTCCTGTTGTCTTTTTGGAATTGAAAATGTTTGGATTTACTGGTTTTTTTCATTGAAATGTACCTTGATTCTGTAAAGATTTTAACCTAAATAATTGTATAGAACAATTGAGAGAGGGAGATTCTATTGCCCTGATTACTGTTACTGTCATCTTTGTTCTTGACTGTGTCTAGGCACATGATTTAAAAAACTAAAGTAATCTAGAATCATTAGGTTGAAAATGTTCAGTCATATGGAGAGTTTCTATCTTTAGGATCCTTTGCTTGTTTCTATCTAACAGCCAGAAGTTTAGATTCCTTCAGTTACTTTTCACAAATTTTGCTTGGTTCTTGGCAACTAGTCAAAAGGTTACAAAGTGACTTTATTCCGCTTTCTTCTGGTCTCTCTCTAGTCTTTGTAAACCACAAAAAGAGGACTGAGGAATAAAGCAGTTGCATCAATATACATATTGACGTGAAAATAACATGCTTGAAGAGTCATTAGAGTTTGTGACAGTAAACTGCATTTATTTATTGTCCCAATTCATTTCCTGTAATCGCAGAGGGAAAAAGAGAAATCAGCAGTTCCTGGCTGTCCTAGCTATTAGAGTGAGACAGGGTCAGCAGGCATACTCTACTATTTTTACCACTGCCACCTCTTAACACTTAATGAGCACTTACTATGTGCCAGGAACTATTTAAAGCACTTCACTTGTGTTAACGCATACTCACTTGGGAGGAGGTCTGGGAGAATGAGAATGGGAAGAAATAAAGAAAACTTGCCAGCCGGGCTCGGTGGCTCAGCCTGTAATCCCACGCCTTTGGGAGGCTGAGGTGA